>NW_023501372.1:0-44593 GCF_013396195.1 Fusarium tjaetaba | reverse complement strand
GTCTTATGGATACTGCGCAAACGATAGCAAGGCACTGCGAGTACCGGAATCACGCCCATTGACTACATAGTAGTGGGTAGCTAGGTAGATATCGCGCGGCGAAATATGAGGGCAAATATCGAAGTTTTTGTGATGCTTAATTAAAGAGAAAAGAATGAAGATCAAGAGCTTAAAACGAAATGCCACTATTTATACGACACAAGGACCGATCAACATATTACATTATCACATTAAATCAAGGTGGCAGTGAAATGTTCTCGCAGTCAGTGCGTGCAATACCAGCTCGAATCACAGCCAAATAGTAAAATAAATCCCAAACGAAGAGAAATTGGAATATCATACACTACATTCACTTGGCCCGGATTTGATAAAGGAGCTATATAATAAAATGGGGCATCAATTCCCAAAGGGAGCTGCAAAAGACTTATCCTGCGATAGCCTCAAAGTATACGTAGAATTGGCTCAATTGTTGTTGAAGTCGAAGTCAACTCCAGTGTCCCAATACCTTTTCCCCAAGCGCAAGGAATGAATGGGTATAAGTGTTATTTGAAACCCGGTTATCGAAGCTAATCTGGATGTCGTCAGGTTGAGATCCAATTGTAGGTTTGAACCGGGGTCGGTTAATGGGGTGGGACGACGGCCTGATGAACGGCTAAGGGGAAGGGAAAAAGTTGTAGGTATCCGTACAGAGTACGATAATGGAACAATTGGCAAATCTCAGCCAAAATTTAAATGGGCCACCTAAAACTTGCAGCTCGCAATTGCCCGTTATCATTGGCTGAAGCCAGGACCATCTCGTCGTAGCTAACAGCCAGACCAATAGGGTCAAGCACCTGAGGGAAGAAGATGGGATGCAAGATGGGGATCCCTGACTGGTCTTGTTGCCCCAGAAAAGCCTTGAATTGACAGCATCTCATGTGCAAGAGAACGTGGATGACGCTGGTGATGATTGAAATCATGATATTGTAATGGAGATGTGAATCTATATAGCGCTCAGCACTTCGAATTGATCAGGCTGCGCTCGTTATCTACACTGAGCCCGGTATTTATTTGTTATGCAGTATCCGTACTACCGTGGTTTTCGGATCATCAGCCAATGCATCTTGAGATGCCACCACCATCTCATTGAACTCAGCAGCAGACATGTATGTACGGAGTAAACCAAACCAGGTTAATGCTACTTTCCCCGCTCTGTTTTGTATGTTCCCTCTCAATATGGCATCCAGGGTTCCCTACCTAACTACGAGATCACCGATGCCTTCAACCTCAACAATTGAGTCAATTCTAGGCAAAAGATTCGGGTTCGGGTGTGGATCAATGCTCAGTCATTTACCTTTCCATGTAAGGAAGAATGGGCCGGCCCCATGATTAAGTTGAAGATACGGACTAGAAACAAAGCCATTTAGTTTTGCCTGCAGACCTAAGGAATAAGGACTCAGTGACGATTATGAGGCATCTCTCAGCCTCTCTCCACTGTCGCTGTTTACATCCATGTCTACCAAAATGCTTGGCTCTGTTCACAAGACGGGGGGAATCTAGGTAGGATATAAATCCTAAATAATTAAAAGTCTTAGATAACTTAGTACAAGCTTAGGATATCTTTTCCTAAATTTATTTCAACACCTTATATCAAGGTCTAGGTGGTCTTTTCTTGCTCCCCGAGAGACAAGGTGGGAGCGTAGGTCTCTGCGAATAATCCCGTCATGCTCATCCCGGGAAATTGCCGGCACCGCAGCTTTCCCCGGCGGGGCCAGAGGTAATTTCGGGCTAGCGTTCCACGTGACACTCTGCGAAAGCTCTAACCGACCAAGTCGTCCTCCCGAGCAAAACTGCTCAACTCCCGTAAAAGTTCTCCTCAGCTTCAACCAACCTCTCTCCACTCCCATCTCTGATCGCTCTTTGTCATCTGGCAAGATGTTCAAGAGGTGAGTAACGATCGCACGAACGAATGTCGAATATTTTTCGATGACGTTTCCCTCCCAATTGAAGCCCAATTGAGCTGACCCTTGTGTTTTTCCCTCGGCAGCGGCATTTCCTCCTTCGCCCGCGCGGCTCGCCCGGCCGTCGTCCCTCGACGTGCCCTCCGGCCTTCATCTCTCCGACTCCCCATCTCCAGCCGATGGGCGAGCACTGCCAGCGTCGGCACCGGCAAGATTCACCAGGTGAGAACGAGCCGCTCCTCAGTCAATTCCGGTCGCCCGGGCAATACCGACCGCACAAGAACTCCGCGCTAACCCGACTGTTCGCAGGTCATCGGTGCCGTCGTCGACGGTTAGTCAATCATCTATCATAGGCTCTCGGCGAGCCTGGTGCAAGACGACGAAAACAATACTGACATTTTTGCAGTCAAGTTCGATACTCAGAAGCTCCCCGCCATTCTCAACTCTCTTGAGACTGAGAACAATGGCCAGAAGCTCGTTCTCGAGGTTTCCGTATGTTCACGTCCAATTGCCTTGTATGACTGGTCAATTCTAACATCCTCAAGCAACATTTGGGAGAGAACGTCGTCCGTTGCATTGCTATGGACGGTACGTTATGATCGCTTCGAAATTTCTCATACTTCAGCCCCTAACACATTTTTGCAGGTACTGAGGGTCTCGTCCGAGGTGCTTCCGCCCAGGACACCGGTGCTCCCATCACCATTCCTGTCGGTCCCGCCACTCTTGGTCGTATCATGAACGTCACTGGTGACCCCATCGACGAGCGTGGTCCCATCAAGACTGACAAGCGCCTTCCTATCCACACCGAAGCCCCCGAGTTCGTCGAGCAGTCCACCTCTGCTGAGGTTCTTGTCACTGGTATCAAGGTCGTCGATCTTCTTGCTCCCTACGCCCGTGGTGGAAAGATTGGTCTGTTCGGTGGTGCTGGTGTCGGCAAGACCGTGTTCATTCAGGAGCTCATCAACAACATCGCCAAGGCCCACGGTGGTTACTCCGTCTTCACCGGTGTCGGTGAGCGAACCCGTGAGGGTAACGATTTGTACCACGAAATGCAGGAGACTTCCGTCATTCAGCTTGATGGCGAGTCCAAGGTCGCCCTGGTCTTCGGTCAGATGAACGAGCCCCCTGGAGCTCGTGCCCGTGTCGCCCTTACCGGGTAAGTTGATAGATAGTGCCTTCCCTTCCTGTCACAACGCCTCAACACCAGCCCCACCCCCCACATGCATACACATATATACATTGATACGCATCCTACACAACGATGTTTTGTTTACGACTCTTGTTGGACGCCAGCTAATGCAATATCTCGGCAGTTTAACGGTCGCTGAATATTTCCGTGACGAAGAGGGTCAGGACGTGCTGCTTTTCATTGACAACATTTTCCGATTCACTCAGGCCGGTTCCGAGGTGTCTGCCCTTCTCGGTCGTATTCCCTCTGCCGTCGGTTACCAGCCCACCCTGGCCGTCGACATGGGTGGTATGCAGGAGCGTATTACCACTACCACCAAGGGTTCCATTACCTCAGTCCAGGCTGTCTACGTCCCTGCTGACGATTTGACTGATCCTGCCCCTGCCACCACTTTCGCCCATTTGGACGCCACCACTGTCTTGTCTCGTGGTATCTCTGAGTTGGGTATCTACCCCGCTGTCGACCCTCTCGATTCTAAGTCCCGTATGTTGGATCCCCGAGTTGTTGGTCAAGAGCACTACGACGTCGCCACCCGTGTCCAGCAGATCCTCCAGGAGTACAAGTCTCTTCAGGATATCATTGCCATTCTGGGTATGGATGAGTTGTCTGAGGCCGACAAGCTTACTGTCGAGCGTGCCCGCAAGATCCAGCGTTTCCTGAGCCAGCCTTTCACTGTCGCCCAGGTTTTCACTGGTATCGAGGGTAAGCTCGTTGACCTTAAGGAGACCATCAACTCCTTCAAGGCCATCCTTAACGGTGAAGGTGACAACCTTCCTGAGGGTGCCTTCTATATGGTTGGTGACTTCGCCTCCGCCAAGGCCAAGGGTGAGAAGATTCTTGCTGAGCTTGAGGGTCAGTAAGGGGTTTAAGTATTGACGTTAATGCCGCGGGAGACGGGAGGAGAGAAATAAAGGACCTGTGTATAGAGAAGAGGAACAAAGGTCCCGGGAGGTTTCTCATAAGCTCCGCCAAGTCTCTTTTGTGAGCTGTGTACTAAGAAATCAACAAAATTCCTCTTGTAGCCATATCAAGCTTTCTTTTTTACCAAATGTGAACCATTCTGACTTGCCCGTGATGTGATGAATGCCCTCAGGGTGTGAGAAAATATCAGAGCTTCTATTAGGTATCAAACTAAACTTATGTAAAGATATCCTAAGCTTACATAAAGTTACCTAAGTTTTTTCATCATTTAGGATCAAGGTCCAAAGTTTCCATTCTTCCCGCAGACCTCATGCCTACCTGACTACCTATACTTAATATCCACCAATCTCCAGTCGATGTCACAGTTGGCCTATTTGGTTTTGTTTACTCAACATCCGTCGAAGGAATTCTCTATTCCATGACCTTGAGTGATGACTCACAGTATGATATCTTGGTACCTCATGATGAGTTAATAGCAGAAATGGAAGATTCATAGTTATACATAAATTTGACTCTATTTTTGCTAAAAGGGAGACCTTCAAGTCTCACGGGTATCCAATGAACCGTTCCCAAACATTCTTTCGTTTCCTGACTCCCAGCGTCATAAATTCTATCAAATTGTCCACCATTGAACAAGTTCGGTCATGGGTCGAATGTAAAGGTAGAGTTCATGTCAGTCCTCCATTTCTCAATAGCCTCCCCCTTGGTTATAACTTGGCCTCTTGAATCCATAAGCACGAGCTTCTTCTCAGCAGGTATCCACTCAACACGTCGTCCTTTCTCATCAACAAGGGTGACAGATGCCGTTGGGTCTAATCGTAGGCTGTTGGGCTTTTGCGGTGACCAATTTGGATCTTCGAACAAGACTCTTCCAAGCTCGAGCTCGCCTTCAACGAGGCGTGCCATGTGCGGGACGAGAAGGTATTGTTGCCACTCTGGACCGATGTGCTCGCAAAGATCTCGCAGTGAACGATTTCCGACGTTCTTTATCCACCAGACATCAGAGGGGAACTTAAGAAAAGCTGCATAGTACGCGAGAATGACAAGAGCCCGAGGGCGCAATTCGCGTGCGAGCTGAACGAAATTCCGGGGCACAAAGGTGAACCAGGTGATGATCCGCAGCATCATGATTGGCCCGAAACCGTCGTGTAAGTTCTGATATAAAGAGCCGAGGAATTGAAGTGTCTCGTAGTAGGTTTCCACGTTGAGAAAGTCTGGATCGGTGGGCTCGATGGAGTTGAGCATGGAGACGAGGCAAGCAGGAATGTGGTTTGTGGCTTGCTCAACGTCGACAGAAGGTCTGTTAAACAAACAGTAGAGGCCTGAGTCAATGAGTTTCTCAACACCCATGAGGTCAATGACGAGGCCGATTCCCCTCCAGACAATCATCCAATCGATCAAGTAAAGCTTTTTACCATCCTCATCGCGGAAGTTTTGGGATGATAGAGCAGTGAGCAATAGAGAATTGGCCAATAACGCCGGGAACGTCTCCGGCTGTGCTTTTTCCACAGCCAAGCGATATCCTTCAAAGGAACGGGCGCGATAGGTGAGAGCACGTGCAGGGTCATGGCTCAACTCAAGACTCTGCATGTGAAGACTTGCGAGACCAAATAACGAATCCATGAGAAACGGGTTATCAAATGCAACCTGAACCATTCTGTTTCTTAGGACCTCGTTGATAGGGTTAGCGGGTCCCTGGTCCACAGAGAAAGAGGTACACGTTGAACTGGTGTAGAACCAAAGGAGCTTCATATCTGTCACGTCCATTTGACCGTGGCGGAACACGGGTGAGACGGTCAACGGCCCGACCTCTTCCATAGGCTCATCGCCAGAAGAGATAGAGACGACGTCTGGCGAAGGAGCATTCTGAGGAGCGGATAGAGGTTCTGGTGGTCGTGGAGGAGAATTGGTGATGCTGCTATATGAAGAGGCAGCAGTTGAGGCTGCGGGAGTAGGATACACGCAATCAGCCTTGCGCAATCTGCATGATCGGCAGACAGGGCGAGCCTCGTCGCATTTCACCTTGCGAGCTTTACAATTGCGACATCCAGTTCGCGACTTCTTGTGAGGTCGTTTGGAATGGTAGGGCTTATTGTTATCGTAATTAGGCGGCGATCCTTCTGGACTTTCCGACTGGGGATGCTCTGATGAGGTCTGAGAAGTGTCCATGGCTGTTTGAGACTATAACATGGCTATCACGGACGGAACGAAATAGAACGGATTTATGTATGAGATGACAAGAGTGAGTTGAGTTAAGTTTTATGCTAACGTTGGGTTGAATGAGATGAGTTGCCCACCAACAGACAGTGGAAACCCCGCGTACGTGCGTCTCAGGTCTCAGAACCAAACAAGGCTTAGCAGCACTCCAAGTTAGTTCCATTGCAGTTGTGACTGGATGACGACTCTAGTCTATGATGACGATAAGATTTGTACAGTAGGATTCGGGTAGACGGGCTAGAATACCAATTAGTAACCTAGTGAAGACAGGCCCTGTAATCCAGTGTCGTCCAAGGTGTCCTAAGGCTGTTGAGTCTTCCTTGTAAGTGGGTTTATGATCTACAGTCAACATGTTGCTTGACTCGAATAAGCCCAACATCAAGTTTACACACTTAGATGGCATTCAAAAATGCATCAGGCAATATCCCCTCCCATATTGCGTAGTTCGACACGAGGCACAATCTTTGAAAACGAAGAGGACGCCCACTACCAGAGTCGGCAATCTGCAGAGCCCGTCTTACTCCTCATCAGCCAGCAGCCTAGACATCAGTCCATAGGAAGAGAGAGCATACTGTGGTAATGGGTATCCTGGCTTTGCGTAGTTTGACTCTTCTCCAAGTGGAATTGCTGTATCATTATGTTATATTGTATTATCGCCATTCCCAGATAGAGTTGATTTCTTATATCGTGTCTTGCAGAGTCTCGAGTCATCGACCAAGCAAAGCCTCAATAATCTCCCTGAAATCGTGTACTTGATCAGTCTCAGGATAGTGAATTGTATACACACGTATCTGTTGAGCCTTTGACTGTGTTAGATACCCTACGTCAACAGGAAATCCTCCAAGTCTTTTTCTTCAACAGACTTCCAAGACCTTATACAGAGAAACGAAAGTGACAGGGGTGTTTTCTATGCAACCTAGGTCATAGAACTTGTTATTTTGTCTATTCTTATATTGTAGAAGTCAACAGTTGTCAATTGATTAATAAACCAGACCCGAAATTCGATCGGGATTCGGCCGACTCAAAAAATCCGGCCCCGGTTTTGACGAAACTTTTGGGGAAATTGTTAAGCAAGACATGACAGGGCTCATGGCTCATAGTCATAACTAAGTTAGCTCATAGCTCAGACACAGCCTTGCGACCTGAGCTTCAAAGGCTTCGCCATAGTCTCCGAATCTCTCTCCTCTCGGTCCCGGCCGACGAGAAAGTCGCCCGGATGCAATCGACAGGGCTCCGTGCCCTGCTCAATCCTGCTATTGTCGCCGCAAGATCACAAGCCCGATCTCGAATACGCTATCGATCCTTTCAGACATCGTCAACCTGGAGAGATACAGGCGCAAGCGCAGGCGCAGGCGCAAACAATGGTGACAAACCACCAGGGCAGCCGGCAGCTGTAGAGGAGGAAGATGTGCAGCCTCAGAACGGAACCGAGACCGCACCAGGTCGTTCACGAGTTCGAACTTCGACCTCTGTGAAAAACAGAATAGCTCGCAAACATGCCGCCCCTGCGCTACCCCCCGTCAAACTACCACAAACGTTCCTTGACAACAACGTCACTCTTCATCATGCCTGGAGAAGACCACGTCTCCCAATCGCCCTCGCCGAAGATGCCAAACAACCAAAGACGTCCTCTATCTTTGTCGATCCTCAGGTCGCTGATAACAAGACTCGAATAATGGAATCCAACAGAGCCCTGGAGGATTACTTCGATGCGACATTCTCTGCCATGTCCGAGAAAGTTGCTGATCGTGTCAAAGCTGTTGCTGCTCTTGATGCCAATTGCCACCCAGAGGAGCTCGTACATAAGTTGACGAGCCTGACACGCGCCCACGACATGCTCCTCGATTCAGCATGGCATCTGGCTGATTCGCTATATCCTGCCCGACACGCGGAATATATATACACCTCAAAGCCATTCTGGTGGTGGCACTACTATAAGGATTTTGACCGACATGCCCAAGAGTTTCGCGACCAGTTTCTTTCAGTTCAGACAGGCCTCGACAGCATTCTCGACTATGACTGGAGACTTGACCACTCCCTAGCCCAAGCCATCGCCGACCTACCCATTCTCACATTCTCCTCTATTCGATCTGCTCTGCGCCGAGAATTAACGACACCACCCCCTCCTGACTCTGAGTCCAAAAACCTCAAGCGTCAGATTACCTTATTGTCCATGTCCGGCTATAGTGGACAAGCCATATCAGAGGCTGTCGCAGAACATATCGCCTACTTCAACGATGCCGATCTGGTTAAATTGAACGCCCAAGATTTATCCGTTATAGTAGGAGACTATCTAGACCAGGACTGGGCTTATTCGCGAGGCTCACTCTCCAACATGGGATTCCGTGCCGCAGAGATGAATGGAAAGCTCTACAAGGATCCCGATATGGTGACACGGCACGAGGAAGAGGACAACGACCCCGACACGGGCGTGATTAACATTCGCGCAGCCTCGGGCTCGCTTGAAGACGAACTTTCCAAAATCAAGCAGGGTGGCTATGACCCTTTTGGCAAATGGGAGAACCTCAAGATCGATAAGGTCCTGGATCAAATTATACAGGCTGCCGAGATCAAGCAGGGCTCCCCACGTGAGAAGCCTCTCATCATCCATATCCACGACTTCATTGAACTCAGTATGACGCTTGAGGGTTCAATGCTCATCACGAGATTAAGAAATATTGTGGATTCAGCCTGGCAACAAGGTTCCAAGGTTGCGATTCTGGGAACTTCCTCGAGTGAGCAGCCTTCAGAGGAGTATCAAAGCACGCTTCGAGACCTCTCAATCGGAGACTTTGTGATTTCTCGACATATCGATCCTTCTCGCACCCTGAGGCAACCCAAACCATCTGGCGGCTTACAAACTTCCAATGGCCATTTTGCTCTTCAGGACACAGACATTTTCGTGGAGAATGTTCAAAACATCAACCGCATGCTAAAATCATTAGGTAGCCAATGTACCCTTGAACTCTCAGACGCTCATATGAAGATCTTTATGCACGCCACAGACACACGAGCTCAGATGCTCAAGAAATCAGTTCTTCCTCTACCAGAGGTGTACAACATTGCATGCGCCGCAAAACGCCACGAGGAGGAGGCCGCAGGTGCTGCACCAGGAGGAGTGTATGAGCGGCTTCTCATGGGTCCTTTAAGGCAGAGGCCTGGGCAGCGATATCTCGACGAGCCTGAGCAGGACGGCAAGACGCAGGGCGAGGACTCGCAGAAGAAGGATGATGATCCGCAATCAGGCGGCCGGGCAGCCATGAAGCTGAACGAGTACGAGAAGCGGATATCATCGGGTCACATTAATCGTCAGAACTTGAGAACGACTTTCGATGACGTTCATGTCCCCAAGGAAACCATATCTGCCCTCAAGCTTCTCACAACCCTGGCGCTGGTTCGACCTGATGCCTTCTCTTATGGCGTACTCGCCCAAGATAAGATCCCTGGATGTCTTCTGTACGGACCTCCAGGCACAGGCAAGACGTTGCTCGCAAAGGCAGTTGCCAAGGAGAGCGGCGCAAACATGCTCGAAATCAGTGGTGCAACTATAAACGACAAATGGGTTGGGGAGAGTGAGAAACTTATCCGGGCAGTCTTCACGCTGGCCAAGAAGATCTCACCGTGTGTCGTCTTCATTGACGAGGCCGATTCTTTACTAGCAAACCGTAGCATGCTCGGTGCTCGCGCATCACACCGCTCTCACATCAACCAGTTTCTAAAAGAGTGGGATGGCCTCGAGGAGACAGAAGCCTTCATCATGGTTGCCACCAACCGTCCGTTCGACCTCGATGACGCTGTTCTCCGCCGCTTGCCGCGTCGTCTGCTTGTCGATCTGCCTCTACAAGCAGACCGTACTGCCATTCTGAGGATCCTCCTCAAGGGCGAAACCCTCGACGCTGCCGTCTCATTGGAAGATCTAGCCAAGCGCACTCCCTACTACTCGGGCTCTGACCTCAAGAATGCCTGCGTCGCTGCCGCCATGGCTGCCGTAGAGGAGGAGAATGAAGCTGCTGCACGCCACAGTGGTCCTGAGCCATATGAATACCCTAAGAAACGTATTTTGCGCCAGGACCACTTCGATAAGGCCCTTCGCCAAATACCGGCTAGTATCAGCGAGGATATGCAGTCTCTCAAACAGATCCGCAAGTTTGATGAAGAGTACGGGGCTAAGAAGAAGGGTGCAAAGAAGACAATGGGTTTTGGCGTCGGCGTAGAGAAGAAGTTTGCCGATGCTGAGGAGGTAAGAATCCGTCGTGGCCCATGATATTGGGCTTGGGTTTGGTTTCACATTTTTATGCATCATGGCGTCAGGCAGGAATCTTTCTTTGTATAATACACTCATATATAGACTTGGCCAACACAGAGGTACTTATGATGGATTGAACTGAATGGCGAGTTTGGTTTTGGTATGGGTAAAAACAGCTAATAAACTATAGAATGATATAACCAGACACTGAGCCACGATCCTGAGGCCCAGTAATGACTGTCGTAATGGGTCACTTAGACTCTATTGGGGATTGTTCAGCCTGTAACCCCTCAGATGACTGCAAAACAAGTCTCATCCGACCTATCTAGCCCTCAACACTGATAGTACGACTCGGGTTGCTGCGATGATAATGGGCAACATCACCGTCCCCGACCATCTCTGAGGCCATCCATGGCAACGAAACATTTGAAATCTATAAAAGTGGCTGAGGTATCTCCACAAAGACACGACTAATATGTCGTTAGTTCGAAGCAATTGCTGGCTAAACTTTGATCATGGTGGAAGCAGAGACGGAAGCCCAAGTCGAAATTGGGTAGAGGACATCAATGATGAGTAGAGTGACCAAAAACATCACTTTACGACAGTCTTCGACAAATCAGGTAAATGTTTTATGAAAGCCCTTTCTATATTTCATCGATCCGCCATGCTTTCTTCCCTAAGCTGATCATTACGTTTACAGAAATGGGCTTAGAAGGATCATGCTTCAGTCGATATCTGTATCCCTTCTGCTGCGAGAGCCCTCGAGTAGTCGGCTTGAGCCTTTTCCAAAGCATTCATAGTTGGTTGCATCAAAGCAATCACGGCGGCTTTGCCACCTCCAACATTATCGGATCGCCATCTGATCTTCTTGCCGGTTCGTTGGAAATGATCTCGGATCTCTTTCTTCCGGCTCCGAATGATTTCCTCGCGTTCCTTGTCGGCTTCCTCTGCAACGGCATTGATACGTGCCAGTGAGCGGCCGAGAGACTCAGCTAGGTACTGTAGCTCACCAGCGCGGTCCGGGTCTCCCGAGAGGAATGCGTTCCAGAATTGATGGAGGAACTCGATGGTAGTTGCGTGGGTAAGGCTGCACTTGCGGGAAATCTCGACAGGGAGCCCCATGGGCTCAGCGGCATCCGTCTCGTGGCCGTATTTTTGAGCGCGTTGCTGGCGCACGCCCTTCATGATGTCCTTGTCAGCAGCTAAGAGAGCGAAGCGTGATCCAACATGTGGCCGTTTGGGGCTATCTTCATCACTTTCGCTATCTTCATCAAATCCCATTGCTGCCTGAATATTTATTCCGCCAGCACCATCGCTCTCAAGAGTCTCGAGATCTCCCACTATCTCGAACAGAACTTCGCTAGGAACTTGTCTTTCGAAAACCACAGCTTGTTTCGAGGGGGCAGAGTCATGTTTTGAAAAGAACTTGTTCTGCTCTTTCACGTTGAGCATGATACGATGCTCCTTCGCGTCGCCCTTCAAATCACGCAAAGCCAACTGGACATAAGCGTTGTAGCCGCCATCGGGATCATCAGTGTTGACATCAGAAGGTGCAACGTTGGCCATGATCTTCTCACTGAGGCTATTGAGGGTCTTCACAATTGGTATATTGGCTCTTGGGCGCATCTCGACGTCCTTCGCGTTTCCACTTTTGAAGCCTCCTTGATTCTCTTCGTTGGCCTCGATGTCGATAAAATGCGGTACTTGGTTTGCCATGATTTTGCTCTGAAAGGCAACCGTATTCTCAGCAGGGTCATATTTGTCGAACAAAGGGTCATTGGGGTCGTTCTCAGCGACCCGCTCACCGCGTAGCTTTTTGGAAAGTCTGCTGAGGAAGAAACGGGACCAGAAGTCCGCTTCAGATATCTTGGGGACATTCTCGTTGTATACACGTTTGATCAGAGGATGTTGTGCGAATATCATCTGCACCTGCTCTACGCTGATGTTTAACTTTAGTTCGCCATCAACAGTCTTGGGTTTGACGGTTGAGAGGACATTATAGGCTCCTTTCTTCTGGTTTATCTCAATAGCATGGGCTCGGAGAAGATTTGTCCGGGTTGACCAGAACTGTGAATTAAAGGCGGCTCCTGACAAGGAGTCGGGCTTGGTCTGCATTGCTTCAACGTATGTTTGATGGAGACTTGTATCTTTCCTCATGAGCGACTGTTGCAACTCGATGTCGTTCTTGAGCTGTGAGTCGTCGAACCAGCGCGAGGATGAAGCATTCTGTGAGTTGACAGCGCTGGCGAAGGCCATGGATGCGGAACCGCTGCCACCACCAGCGCCTGGATTGGGCGTTGAAGAGCCACCACTTGCGCCGGATGGTTTTTGAACAGAACCATCGTTGCCGCGCGTAGACGCTAATAGGCTGGATAACAGATCCTTGACAGCTTTTGCCTCGTCCTTGGCCTCGGCGGTATTGAAGTGAAAGAGATATGTAGCAGGCTCTGCGTCTCCAACCTTTTCAAAGATCTTGAGCATAACCTTTGGTGAAGAATCTGGGGTCTGCTGGAGGTCTAGCGTGGATTCATGTCAATAATCGAGTTGAGTCAGAAGACAGAAACCGCATCTCAGCTTACTTGTGATGTTATTGATGTGTAACGAGACTGTGGCAGGGCCTCCTGAATTAGGAGTCCAAGTGACCAGCTGATGGTCACTTGTGAGAGTCAGAATGCCCTCCTTCTTTTTGAAAAGGGTACGTCCCACTGGGATCGCCATATCGACGATCGACTAGGTATCTTGTTAATGCGATGGTTTGATACGGATATCTCACCGTTGAGAAGACGCTTCCAGCTAATAGAGGTACCTACCTGTAGGTAGATTGGATTGGATGCCTGCTCTTCAGTGCCTTGTGCAGTCAAGACCCACTTACGACCTCTGGACTGATTTCATGATTACCTAAGGCAGGATACCTAGCATTGGATGCCTTAGCTCCGTACCTACAGGACCTCAGGACTCGGTTCCTAGAATTGAAAAGCAGGAGGTTCACCTAGAATACATAAGGTCACTCCAAAGTATGTGATGGTTGCCTTGTTCAAATTTCATATACGACTGCAACATCATATCAAAACCATCATCAAGCCAATCAAAGTACATAATCAGGTGATGGCGCAAGAATGTAAGTGGGGTTGCTTCCATTGCTGTTTTCTCAGTTTTACTGTAAACACATCTTATGCCGACTCCAACCTGTTACTCACAAACAATCAGTACCTTACCTACAGGAAGCTGTGGACCCTGGGTACTGAGGCATCAACTACGAGGGTGGCCATCTGATGGTTCTCAATGATCAAGTACTAGGTAATCTATAGTTAAGGTAGGTAGGCAATGAGACTCCAATTATGAATCCTCCAGTGTTGAAATATAATTAGATAGCAGTAAAACCTCGGCTGTACCAAAACAAATACATTCAGAGCATGAAGAGACGATCGGGGGTCATGCATGTACAGTAGAATTGATGCTGTAACTGATCCCCATACGTACCAAGTACGTCAGAGCTTTGGATGCGCATTGTATGGGGTACTCCCGTCAGCTTCTCCAACTTAGTAGTACCTCAGTACCTTATGGAAGAAGTGCGGTACTTAAGGTAGTATGTTTGAATGTGGCTGGTGAATTATCTCAAACTACCTGGTACGGATACAAACTACCTGTTTCCCCATGACTTGACCCTTGACGCATTCAAAACGCTCCCCAAAACCTGAAATGCATGAGATGATGAATGCATGTACCTACAAGAGGTACAGTACAGTAAATACATACTCAGGTACATACATACATATAGGTACCTAAGGTACTGTCCCAACCCAAACTCGACCTTTTGTGGCGTCGGCTATTGACCCTGTTTGAACCACGTAACTGAAACCTCATCGAGGTTTTTATACTCCGCAATCTCAGTTGCTTTCCTGTGCGCCCCGATTCACTCCATGTTTTCACCAACTTATACTGACACGTCTTTTTCGAGGCTAGACCGTCTGAGGAAGATCTCCCTATTTCCACAAACGCACTGCACCACCAGGTTTTATTTTAGCCCCCCCTAGACTATACTGGCTGGTACATAAGCACAAAACCATCATCATGAAATTTGTCGGCATTGGAAACCAAATGCCCCAAGATCGTGGGGAGGTACAAGCGATGGCCCGGCTCAACGGGTGTCATGCATGGTGAACACTGAACGGCATAGCGTTTCCGGGAATCATTCTCTCCTTGCTCAAGCATCACGGTGATCCTCGGTAAAGAAGCCTCAAGTCTCCGAAAAGGGACCCCAAAGCCCCAAAAATATTCGACGTGCCCCAATGACAGTTGCCGCAAAAGTCCACGATGACCTCCAAAACAGTGTGTCATGTGGGTTCCCGGACAATCAAGGCCGGTCACCTTTCACCTTGGATTTTACCTAATTCTCCCTATGAAAACCTCCCAACACTGCCTGACCTGCACCGTGCGCCGCACGGAGTTTTCTCGGTGACCGAAGCGCTACGGGGACCCCTAGCCAATGAGAACCTCAATCCCTGGCGGCCAGAACCGGGTTTGCCGGGGGTCGTCATAGTATTTTTTACCAACAGAAGGACATCAAAGGCCAGGCCAGGCCAGACCAGGTACGTACGGTACGGTACCTAGCGACTTGAGCTCCAGCGCTGCTCATACCTAAAACAATTTCTTCCCGTCGTCTACTTGTTCTTCCCGTGTCCCTCCCAACTACATACCTACATTACTTACTTACCTATCCACCTTGTCCATCCATCAATTCAGTCCAATTCCTCTCTCCTCAGTCTTCACGGGGAACCCTTTGTTGACTTACTCCGCCATTCCTTCGTGTCGTGATCAAGCTCGTCGAGGGATGCTTCCCATTCATATCCTCTAGTTCCTTTTACCTCCCTATACCTGTTCTGTTTCTCCACATACACAAACACAAACGCTCATCATGTTGAGGAATTCGCTCTGCAGAGCTAGCTCGCAGCTCCTCCGCGGTGCTCGATGCTCTGCTGCCTCGTCTACCGCCTCTATCTCGACTCTCTCGGCCCGTACATCATCATGGAAGCTCGCCGCCTCCCGCCGTCCTCTGGCCGTTGCTGCTCGTCGCAACTATGCGACCAGCGCAACTTCTGCGCCTCCCGATCCTAACGATAACTTCCTCTCTGGAAGCACCGCTAGCTACATCGATGAGATGTACATGCAGTGGAGGCAAGATCCTGAGAGTGTCCATGTCTCTTGGCAGATCTACTTCAAGAACATGGAGAGCGGCGAGATGCCCATCTCTCAAGCCTTCCAGCCTCCTCCTAACCTGGTCCCAAACATGACCGGTGGCGTCCCTCGCCTTGCTGGCAACCTGGCCATGGAGGATGGCTCCGATGTCACCAACCATCTCAAGGTTCAGCTTCTTGTCCGTGCTTACCAGTCTCGCGGTCATCATACCGCCAAGATTGATCCCCTCGGTATCCGAGGTACCAACGACGCCAAGGGCTTCTCCAACATCAAGCCCAAGGAATTGACTCTCGAGCACTACGGTTTTACAGAGAAGGACATGGACACCGAGTATACCCTCGGCCCTGGTATCCTGCCTCGCTTCAAGCGTGACGGCCGTGAGAAGATGACTCTCCGTGAGATTATCGATGCTTGCGAGAGAATCTACTGTGGTTCTTTCGGAGTTGAGTTTATTCATATCCCTGACCGTGACAAGTGCGACTGGCTCCGTGAACGTCTTGAGGTTCCTACTCCTTTCAAGTACTCTGTCGATGAGAAGCGCCGTGTTCTTGACCGACTTATCTGGAGTTCCAGCTTCGAGTCTTTCCTGGCCACCAAGTACCCCAACGACAAGCGATTCGGTCTCGAAGGCTGCGAGACCCTTGTCCCTGGTATGAAGGCTCTCATTGACCGCAGTGTCGACTATGGTGTCAAGGACATTGTCATCGGTATGCCTCACCGTGGTCGTCTCAATGTCCTCTCCAACGTCGTCCGAAAGCCCAACGAGTCTATTTTCAGCGAGTTCGCTGGTACAAACGGTGCCGAGGATGAGGGATCTGGTGACGTCAAGTACCATCTTGGTATGAACTTTGAGCGTCCCACTCCCTCCGGCAAGCGTGTTCAGCTTTCTCTGGTCGCCAACCCTTCGCATCTCGAGGCTGAGGATCCCGTCGTCTTGGGCAAGACCCGCGCTATCCAGCACTACAACAACGATGAGAAGACTCACCGCACCGCCATGAGTGTTCTCCTTCATGGTGATGCCGCCTTTGCTGCCCAGGGTATCGTCTACGAGTGTCTCGGCTTCCACTCTCTCCCCGCCTTTTCTACCGGTGGTACCATTCACCTCGTTGTCAACAACCAGATTGGTTTCACCACCGATCCTCGATTCGCCCGATCTACCGCTTACTGTACCGATATTGCCAAGGCCATCGACGCGCCTGTTTTCCACGTTAACGCTGATGACGTCGAGGCTGTCAACTTTGTCTGTCAGCTTGCTGCCGATTGGCGCGCCGAGTTCCAACACGATGTTGTCATCGACCTCAACTGCTACCGAAAGTACGGCCACAACGAGACCGATCAGCCTTCATTCACCCAACCGCTCATGTACAAGCGCATCACTGAGAAGGAGCCTCAAATCGACATCTACGTCAACAAGCTCATCGAGGAGGGCTCTTTTTCCAAGGCGGATGTCGATGAGCACAAGCAGTGGGTCTGGGGCATGCTCGAGGAGAGCTTCACCAAGTCCAAGGACTACACTCCTACCTCCAAGGAGTGGACCACCTCTGCTTGGAACGGCTTCAAGTCTCCAAAGGAGCTGGCCACCGAAGTTTTGGCTACTAACGAGACAAGCGTCAAGAGTACTACTCTCGAGCATATCGGCACAGTCATTGGAAGCACCCCCGAGGGCTTTCACGTTCACCGCAACTTGAAGCGCATTCTCGCCAACCGAACCAAGTCGGTTGTTGAGGGAAAGAACATCGACTTTCCTACTGCCGAGGCTCTGGCCTTTGGTTCTCTCGTTACTGAGGGCTACCACGTCCGTGTCTCCGGTCAGGATGTCGAGCGTGGTACCTTCTCTCAGCGACACGCTGTCTTCCACGACCAAGAGACCGAGGATACCTACACTCCCCTTCAGCACCTGAGCCAGGACCAGGGCAAGTTCGTCATCTCTAACTCTTCCCTCAGTGAGTTTGGTGCTTTGGGCTTTGAGTATGGTTACTCGCTCTCCTCGCCCCACGCCCTTGTCATGTGGGAGGCACAGTTCGGTGACTTTGCCAACAACGCTCAATGTATCATCGACCAGTTTATCGCCTCTGGCGAGGTCAAGTGGATGCAGCGAACCGGCCTTGTCATGTCTCTGCCCCACGGCTACGATGGCCAGGGACCCGAGCACTCCTCTGGACGTCTGGAGCGATACCTTCAGCTCAGCAACGAGGATCCCCGTGATTTCCCCACTGGTGAGAAGCTTGTCCGTCAACACCAGGACTGCAACATGCAGATCGCCTACATGACCTCTCCTGCCAACTTGTTCCATATTCTCCGCCGCCAGCTGCATCGCCAGTACCGCAAGCGTAAGTAGAATGGATACTCTTCTGTTTTCTTTAGGTGCTAACTTGTCTGCAGCCCTCGTGATCTTCTTTTCCAAGTCCCTTCTCCGTCACCCTTTGGCTCGTAGTAACATTGAGGAGTTCACTGGTGAGAACGCTGGCTTCCAGTGGATTATCCCGGATCCTGAGCATGAGACTGGTGCCATCAAGGCTCCTGAGGAGATTGAGCGCGTTATTCTCTGCAGCGGTCAGGTCTGGGCTGCCCTTCACAAGCACCGATCCGAGAACAACTTGGACAACGTCGCCATCACTCGCATTGAGCAGCTTAACCCCTTCCCTTGGCAACAACTCAAGGAGAACCTTGACCAATACCCCAACGCCAAGACCATCGTCTGGTGCCAGGAGGAGCCTCTCAACGCCGGTGCCTGGAGCTTCACTCAGCCCCGTATCGAGACTCTGCTCAACAACACTGAGCACCACACCCGCAAGCACGTCATGTACGCTGGCCGAAACCCCAGTGCGTCGGTCGCCACTGGTCTCAAGCAAGTTCACATGAAGGAGGAGCGTGAACTCCTCGAGATGGCTTTCACTGTTAAGCAGGACAAGCTCAAGGGCGAGTAAGCGGATGAAGACTGAAGAGATAGGTTTAATGGGGGGTTGCAATATGGATAGTATGGTATGGTAATTGCATGGCCACTAATCGTTTGGGAGGTAAGAATTTTATAAAAGCCGCTGGATCTGGGGAGCAATGAAGCTTCTCATGTAAACCACTTGTATCATACCCTCCTAGACGAAGGACATTTTTGCCCTATATTGGCATGGGCTTGGGAATGACATAGCATGATTTCTTTTTACTGTTTATGAGTCCAGAGCACCTGACGGGTCGTTTCATTTTCTTCATCTGGCGTTGCGTAGACGACACATCTATCCCACCTACTAATATTCACATGTGTTTCAAAGTACAAGTAAGTGACTGGGTGGGTTTATTCTTCGATTGTATGTAGTATAGTATCTCAACAAGATGCAATGCTACCTTGGCGCGTCAATCTCAACCTGCCACGGCCGTACGATCCCGTCATCGCCCGTTGTAACTAGCATCTCCTCTTCCCCGCGCCGCTCCGAGCCGGCATCGTATCTCCGGCACCACGTAATATGATTAACCTCGAAGGGTCCATGAGCTCCAGGTTGCGAAGTTAGGAGTCTCCAATTCGTCTGCTGTTGCTTGCCCTCCTCAGTGTTACCCATGGTTTGGTCTTGGGGGTCGATTGTCGTGACATGTTGCTCCGAGTCCTCGGCGTAAAGCGCAACGATGCCGTCACTGCCAGTACTTGCTACGAGCCCTGTCTGTGCACTCCATGTCACAGAATAGATATCGCGGGTGTGCACCTTGGGTAAGACAGATGTGCATGTCCACTCTTCTCGTAGAGATCTCCGCATCGTATTGGGGATTCCACCAAGAGCACCGGCACCACCTCCCGTACTATTCTCCTCCGCCTCATCGTCCTGCTTCAATGTCCACACCCTGATAGTGTTATCGGCAGAAAATGTCAAGAGTCGCGGGAAGCGATCTCCCTCCCGGGGTCGTTGCTCCCATTGAAGCCCCCAGACAGTGCCCTCGTGACCTTCAAGAACAGCAACACAAACCCATTCTGCATCGCCATCTTCTCGCCAGATGCGCACTGTATTGTCATAACTTGCGCTGGCTAGCACGTCGGCCGAGTAGCTGCGTCGGGCGTTGCGACCAGGGACGTCGGGACACCAAGCAACAGCCTTGACATCGCCCTCGTGTTCGTTAAGCACGGCGATAGTCTCCCACTCGTCGTCTTCCTCGGATGCGCCGATATCCTCCCATATCCAGACTGACTTGTCGCGCGAGCAGGTAGCGAGGTAAGAACCCGAGGGGCTGAAAGCGCAAGACTTGATCTCCGAATCGTGACCCTCGAGCACAAGCGTAAACTCCCACTCCTTGCTGGTAGTATCGCCATCATCGTCGCTATCATCATTGTTTCTCCTCCGCACGCTCTGCGCCGTGACCTCAACCTCGAGTCCTCCCTCGTTCTGTTCTTGGCCCTCCCAGCGCCATATTCCAGCTGTAGAGTCAAAACTGCCAGTGACGAGACATAGGTTGCCGGGGCGCAGATGGGGCTTCCATGCGACAGAGCGGACGGAGCGGGTGTGGCCTCCGTTAAGGACGCTGTGGGCGGAAGCAGTCGAGAGAGAGAACACAGTGACGGCCTTTCCGTGGGCGGTTGCGATCAGAGGAAGAGTCGGGTGAGGAACCGAAGCCCAGGCGCGTTCGTGAAGGTCAGGTTTGAGGGGCGTGAGGGCAGTGATGGAGGCCGAAGTCGGCGCCATGATGAGCGAAGCCGCGAGGGCGAGAGGGCAATTGACGACGGGCGATGGAGATTTCAATGTTTGAGAGTCTTGGTCGGCTGGATTAGGCTGTCAAGGCAATAACCAAGAAAGAGTTGAGGTGGTGAAGTTTAACAGTTCATTTGAGCATTTCCCCTCCTTTGGCCAAAAAGTTGACAATGTGATTAATGGATGATGGATGGGGGGGTTGAGTGATAAGATAAGGAGGTAGTACAGTACCTAAGATTCCATACCTACCTAGTAGCGAGAGCCCCTCCATTGTTACCTAGTAGGTTGAGCCAGTGACGTACTGAGCATGGATCTGGGTAGACTCAAGTTAGGCACCCTAAGATACCTACCCTACGTTGATCAAGTCGCATAAAAGAAGCAAATAACTACCGCATCAATTTTCACAAAATGACGGATGGATACTTAGATACTTCACTAGGTATACATACACAACAGATCTAAACAACCTTTGACCTGATCCACAACCAAGCCTCCTTCACATCACCTCCAGGCCTCAAGTTCTGCTCCCTTGCTCTCTCGAGACCCCCCTTTCTGAACCCTCCTGGAAGGAGAAGCCATACCAGAGTGATAGCACCAAGGAGCCCGACTATTATAGGCTGTAGAACCTGAACTCCGGTCTTTTGCGCAATTGCACCAACCGCGAATGGTCCCACAGCTGCACCGCCTCCTCCGACCGCAGCCGCGAACCCGATGGCACTGACGTGATAATCAGCTGGGAGTAACTTGGTTGCAGCAACCATGGCAGCAGGGAACAGAGGCCCCAGGAAGAACCCAAGAAGCATGACGAAGATGACGGAGGCGACGAAGTTGGGGACGAGCCAGTACAGCAGTTCCAACCCCATGGAGAGCACAAGATAGACCATGATGGCCGTCTTCTCACCAGTCCTCTCTGTGACGAAGCCCAAAACAACCCGACCCAATGTCAGCCCGAGCCAGAACAGTGTCACTGTCAGGCCAGCAAGGAAAGGTTTGGCATGTCGTACTCGAAGCATGAAAGTGACGATCCAACCCCCCAAGCTGACCTCAGTCGCAACGTATCCCAGGAGGAAGACGGCCACTATCCAGGTGATGTGTTTCTTGAGTGCCATGCGTGTTGTTGCACGGTCTTTGGCTTCGTCGTAGCGAACTCGCTGTCGATACACTTGGCCGGTTGCACCCCAGAACGCGGCTGTTCCGACAACAAGCTCAACCACAGCAAGTCCTATCATGATATAGTAGAAGGTGTACCAGTTCAGTTTCCCCTCAGTGACCATGGCGGACGCGATCAGAGGGCCAATGGTACCACCGAGGCCATAGGCGCCGTGGAGGAAACCCAGGAGCTCGTTGGCTCTGTGCATGTTGCCAATCCAGGCATTGTAGCCGCTATCTTGGATGCCGTTACCGAAGCCAGTAAACAGCATCACACAGGGTAGCGCTGGGAATGGAGGGTGAAGTGCCACGGGAATGTAGGCGGCGAGACGACAGAGGGGCCCAAGAACTGCAACGCCTCGTTGGCCTAGGGTGTAGTGTATCCAGTTGTTGGTGAGTGCGGCGACTACATAACCAGCTACGGGTACGAGAAAGAGAGTAGAGAGGGTGGTGTAGTTGATGCCATAGTATGTCTCGATCTATTCATTCACATTAGAGATGACTAGTAGTAGACGATTCAGTACAAGACACGCACATATGGCAGCAGAGCCTGTGCGTGGGCAGGTGTAGTAGTTAGTGGACCGAGTCAGTCTGGCAGAGGCAGTAACTTGACCTACCCCTGGAGATGCATCATTCATGCCCATGATGAGAAATGAGAAATTGGTGGCATAGTAACGATACGAGTTTATTCGAGGGCTGTTCCAATGCTCAAGTTCATTGATCGACTCTCCGCTGTCGGGCTGCTGCATGGCCTCCACAGAGCCCAGCTTCTCTTCTAACTCGTCGTCATGATGATTCTGTTGTTGAGTTTGCTCTATCTGGCAAGATTTCGAGTTCGAGTTCATTGAAGGGTCAATAATAAGCTTGAACGTTGATTCTGGTTGATTTTGTAGTACAAATATGTTTGTCGGAAGAGATATGAAGTCTCTTCATACGAGACCGCATTCCACATACATGATGCTACTATATAAGTACCTACCTACCTATTGGACACGACACGAGGTAGGGTAAATTTCTCGCTAGAATGAATAACGCATTGGATGCAGCCGTTTGGGTACAGTACCTAGTACCTACCTACCAGGCCTACCTTAGTACCCACTGAGAGATCCATAATTGATCTGCCAGTTGAGTTAGGTTGAGCATCCATCCAATCCAATATTGACTCTTGTTTAATAATAAGGTCGGGTGCTGGAAACCTGTGCGGGATAACGGGACGGTAGCCCGAAACGTGCTGTGATTACAGGTAGGTCCCTACCTTATTTGACCACGCAAGTCAGTAGACATCAGCGGAACCATTCCTATATATCATCTGTGGGTGATACTCGGGGTCGTCAAACAGCTCAAGGGAAAAGAGACTCTCGGAGAATTCTCCATCATCAATCACAATGCACGTGTTGAACTGAGGCTGTGTAACAACCTAGTACCTACCTAATGATGAGATGAAATGCTACGCCACACGCGGGGTCTTTTACAACGTCATCGGCCTCCCCAGGTCAGTTCAGTTGTTGAGTTGAACGGGAGGCGGCTTAAAATACGACATCCATTTGAAATGCCCAACTGTATGTACCTGCCTACCTTACAGGGCGTGTACAGTATTTGTCCCGTCCTCATAAGGCTGACGTACGTCCACCCGTTGAGTTAGGGTGCCTCACATCAGCCACATAATATAAGCTTCCAACTTCCCCTCCTCTACGGAGTATACCTACTTGCCTTACAACAGAACCAACCGTCTCGCTAGGTCTGCGTCGCTTTACACTTACTTGTAGACCCCCCTCCCTTGGCCTTACCCACCATACAATGTCAAAAGACTACTACGAGTACGAAGAGTACTCTCGTCGCCGACGTGACCTTTCTCCCGACAACTATTCCGGTGGTGCCCCAGGATCTCAGCAACAAGGCCCTCCTCCTCCTCCTCCCCCTCCTGGCGCTCCTCCTTATGCCTCAACCTCCCGTCTTGATGATCCTTACTACGGCGGCATGCCTCCTCCTCCGCGGGAGCGCATGACCCTCGAGCCTCCCGAGTCACAGAACCGCCCACGGTCTGTCCCACCAAACACCACCATGGTCCGACGCAGCCGCTCTCGTTCCCGTCCTCCATCGGACGACGACGACTATGACGACAGACAGAGCTCGCGAAACCGCTCACAGAGTCCCATTGCCCGCGCTCGGAACGTCGTTGATGAGAACTTCTCTCATTCCGCCGGCGGCATCGGCGCCGGTATCTTAGGAGCTGTCGTTGGTGGTCTTGTAGCTCGCGAGGCGACTGAAGCTGCAACACGCCGCAAGCACAAGACTCGAGGTTACGAAGACGAGAATGAGGACCGCACTCGTCTCGTTTCCACCATTCTCGGCGCTGTCGCCGGTGGCCTAGGAGCCAATGCTCTCGCCAATAGGGTTGAAGATTCTAGGGAGCGAGACCGACGACGCCAACTCGACTGGGAGCGTGAGCGCAGCTACGTGCGCGAGCAGGAGATGCCCCGTTATGAGCAACGGAGATCCAGTGACCGTGACAGAGAGGACGACCGCCGCGATCGTGACCGTGACCGGTATGATCGCGGCAGGGCACTACCCCAAAATGATGATGATGATTATGACTTCGTCTACGATGATCCGCGATACGAAGATCGAGAACCTAGGCGACGTAGAAGCGAGGACAACTACCGCTATCGCCAATAGTCGATCCTTCTTTTTACCCCTCGACAACCTATTACTGCTTCATTATGACGTCTCACGATAGTATTACTTTGGTTATTTTCTTCTTGTTTTCTTATTCTCTTGGTTTATGTTGAGTGACGTTTTAAAATTTGCGAGCAGTACTAGAAGTGTTTTTCATTACCACAGGCTAAACCATCAATCTGGATATCAACTTTTGGGGGATCTCACGAGAACATGACTTGGCGCCTCTTGGATATTTACATAGTCGATACAGCTCTGTTTCTAAAGTGCTTACGGTGTCATGTATGGTTTCATGTACCTATGGGAGTCCTCGTTGGCGAATTCTGGGGTTACTTCTCGTATCGATTTTACAATACATTCGCACATCATGATAAGGATTACCGCAGCCGAATCACCTGTCCTGTTTGCAACACTCCAAGTCCATGATGACGTGCTGTCCAACCAATTCAACTCAATCGAAAGCAACAAGACCAAAACCATGACTTGTCACAAGTAACAAGCCCATTCAATCATATTCCTTCCTGAACCGCTGTCCACCGTCGCTCGCCCCGGTTGCTGGAGTCCCTGCCATTGCCTCCAGTGTGTTCTCGGACATCCTGCTCTCGCTCCACGATCACCTTGAAGAACTGAGCTATATCAGCAAGCGCGCGCTGCTGATAGTCAGGGACATCAAGCATTTTGAAGGTTGACTGGGTGTCGACCAACTGCTTCGCAATTACAGAATCTGGCTGGCAAAGTGTTCGGACGCACATTGCTCGGGCATTGACCTTCATGGCGTGCAGGAGTCCGCCAATCTCAACAGGATCGGCTTGTCGGCGGCCATAGAAGCGAAAATCGTCGACGTGCAAGTTGATAAGTTCAAGCTGCGTCTCCAGGTCGTAGCGGAAACCAACAACCTTTGGTCGGCCTTTGTTATGCCACGCATCTGCTACCTTCTTGAGCTTGTCAGGCACAAGCCGACCCTTGTCCAGTTGCACCGTAATATAGTCATTAAATGCAGTGCTCAGGTTGAACTCCAGTTCGCAGTAGAGAAGGCTTTGCTCTCTGGCATTTAGTGAAATGGCGACCTGTGATGTCCGGCGAGACCGGATTGCGGGCTGCGCCCGACGAGAGGTATAATGAAGCTCCGTCTGCGGCTGAGTTAGTACAAATATCTGACGCTGTATTTCACCGACATACCATGTCTTTTGCGAGTTTCTTGATGTTGTCCAAAATTCCGGTCTTCTTCTGGGGCGTCTTTGCGCTTTGATCAGGGCCGCCGTCAGGGCGTTCGAGCCACCCGTTATCCCCAATCATTATTTTTTCGCCCTTCTTGGAGCTTGGGTAGTCTGTCCCTCTGAAATAGAATTGCAGTGGTGAGAATACGGGAGTGTCTTGGACAGCCCGACGATAGTTGCCGTTATTAGAGCCCACTGTTACGACTTGTGGGATCGGTGGAGAGTGCACTGCCATGGCTCGAGCCTGTCTCAGTCCATCGGCAGAGCTCTTCGAGCGTCGAGGCCTATTGACTAGATCCTCTGGATGGCTTACCGACTCCCTGATCATGGAAGAATCATGGGTCCTTTTCCACTCTTGAAAGGAGCCCTCTCCAGCACCATTGAATCTGGATTGTGACCTGGCGTGGCTGAGGCGAAGAGGTGATGGGCGGGCAGTTTGTTGAGGGGAGTAGACCGAAGAGGTATCATCGTCGAAGATCGGCTCGCGCTCAAAGCTCCCCTGCCCCAAAGGAGAGACTGAATCGGGAATATCTTCCATCTCGGCTGGCCGAGGAACTGCCCCACTACGACGGAGATTCCCAAGCTGCAACGGAGAAGGCGGGTTGATATGTCGACGTTCTGCTAAACTGGCAGAGAACAAGTCCTTGGAAGAACCCGAATGGCGACCGGGCATAAGCTCCGAAAAGGTTGGAGAACTCACATCAGAGGGACCATCTTCTCTAGTAGTCCAACCGTATGATTCCTCATGCTGTAGAAGTCTTGGTTTGTTCTTTCGTGGTGTTGACCTTGGAGTTGACCTTGGAGTGGTTCTTGGAGTGGTCATCGTAGACTTTTTCTTGAACTTAGCGGCCTTGGTTGGGCTCTTATCGACTTGATGACTGAAACTTCAGGGAAATTAGTGGGAAATATAGATTAATAGAAACATATGACATACGCGTCCGTAATCTTGTCAACTTGGCTCTCAGTCAAGTTCATGCGAATATGAAGGGGTTGCTTGACAAGACGCTTGCGCGGAGATAGCGAACGCGCTCGCGACTCGAATTCTGGCGAGATATCCAGGAAGTCTCCTCTCAAAGGCGTCAATACAGATGCTGAAGGGTCAGAGTAGCGCCCTCTAATCGAACTGTCTTGTTGCATCGAGTCCAGAATCTTCGGATCCCAGTAGCTACTTAACAGTAGCTCCGAGTAATACAGGTCGATGGTGACATATCACGGTGGAGGTTCAGGTAAAGTACTGGAATGAAAGCCCGGAGGGAGAAGAAATGCTAGCAGGGTGAATAAATGAATGAATGAGTGAGTGAGTGAATGAATCAGGGACTTCGGATGGACCAGTTGAAACCTTGGGTGCTGAATTGTGCCCAGCTGGCAACAAGTGTCAACGATAATGTAACACTCACGATCCTCTGCCGCGATTTTGGGAGTCCTGTACCGCCTTATTGGAGTCTTACTCATGCTACCTTGCTGTTGAACTAATCCATAAGTCCCCAGCAAGGCTTTTCGGAGATACTCACCTCGTCTGCTTGTCACAATTTAACACACCATACAACACCGTCGGGAATATCAATCGAACTAATGAGAGCGGTGTTTCCATCTGTAATCGATGCCACTGTCGAACCAAAGCTGAGGTGTGAAAGGGCCGTGGAACCTCAAGGAGTTTAACACCTCTTTTGTTGACGAGGCAGTTACCATATCCATTGCTTTATCTTCGGCGACTGGCAGCTCTCTTATGAAAGGTGGAAGCGACCTGTCGTTGGTGAACAACCCAAACTTCCTTGCAAAGTTGGCGTTGGGTATTTCGCAGTCCCTGACCTGAGCATCGAACTGCTGTTTGAATGCTTCATGGGCCATAATGATGGAATGATTATCTTGGACCAGCGCAGGCTCTTGATTCTCACTCTTTCCGCTTCCTTTGTCTATCACGCGGAACATATGTATGATTTGGGTTATCTTTTCCGAACTGATGATCTTGGAGCTTAGTGATCGACGGTGATGACCACGCTCAGTCTGTGCCTGATGCTTTTCCGTGGCTCTCCTTTTGGGTAGTTCGCCGAGGTCAATTGACTTTTCACCGACCAGTCTGCCCTTATGAATCGTATTCTCATTCCATTGCATCTCGTGAAACTCTCTGGCCTTGAGCTGACGAAACGCACGGGTACCCCCGTCGCGAGATGAAACATACATTGTATGTTCTATCATCCAGCTCTTTCGTATACCGATACCACTTGGGTAAAGCGATGACCTTGCTATTATAGGTGAGTAGTCTGAAAGCCGAGTGCGATATCTCTGAGGGTGGCTTTTCCTCCAGTCTATCAGGGCAGTTGTTGGTATAATATTGGACGTGACAGTTGTGAGGTGCGGGACATGAGGGAGTTCGAGATCAGTCTGCTCCTTTTGTCAGAACTAATGGTTGCCATGAGTCCATTGAGGGATTCCCCACATGTCTGTTCAAGTGATCATGTCTCCAACGCTGAAATGCTGCACCTGGGTCATCCGAATGATGGCAATCGACTTCAATCATCTCGTAGAGTACGCCTCCTGCGTACCCAAGGAACTCATCGCCAAGGTGGTCTCGTAAAACTAGGAAGACCTAAATCACGTCAGAAAGCATTCTTTGTCGTTGTAGGGGCATCTGACAAGCCTAATTCCATCACGGTACTGGTAGTTGCGAGGTATGTGGGCGCAATATCTCACAAGAACGTTGCGGCATTCTGCGAGGTATCTGTTAGTTGACGTTTTAAGTTTATCTCATGCCTATACTGACTCTCTCCGTCAAAGATATCTGTGATATTCAAGGACCGGTCTCTTGCGAGATAGGCAGAAAATTGTGTGGTATCGCCCATTCCCAATATCGCTTGGTCTTGAATAATCGTTCGTTCAAGTCCGAATAGCAGCTTACAAGCCTCTCAAGGGTGTGATTCGCAAAATATATCGCGTTTCGACATTCAACATGTGAATCTTTTAATTTGTTGTACGTGGAAAATCACAGGGCAAAGGTGGCGAACCTAATGGAAGGGACATCTTGAGGTTGTGCTCCCAGTGCAACAACACTCGTGATACATACCTACCTACATCGCCTGCGGCTATTGAAAGAATAGCGACTTCCATTTTCGAATACTCGGCACTTGACACACAACAGGGAAGTTCAAAGGCAGAGTTCCTTCTCCATTACCTGGCCTTTAGGGTAGTCATATATACAGCTTTGGTAAAGCTCAGGAAATGGTTCATTGAGGCAGGAGAGCAACTCTATATCAAAGGTGGTGTCACGTAGGTTGCTGGGCTTTCCAGTATAGAAATACCTGGGTAATTAAGTCGATGGGAAGACTCCTTCTCGCGCACTCACTCAATGAAGGCTACCTAGGTATCACATAGAGAGAATCATCACAGTCAAATCTTCCAGTCCAATATGGCGAGCGGAATTCCTTACACACCGTAAATTGGGAACAGGAACAGGACCAGGACCTTCATGTCTTCATTCAACACAACCCCAGTCCATTACTAACGCCAGACCGTTCATTGTCAGGTAGGACTGGATCTTGGAGAAATGAGATCTCGGCCTCCTGCCCGGCATTCGAAGGACCCACTCCCGGGCGCTGCAATGCGACCCAATGCACGGGTGCAGTTAAGATATGTTAAGATGCTGCAGTATTTCAAGGCCCGATACTAACAGGCTCCATCGTTCCCCGGCGCCCCTGTAACCGAGACAAAAGCCGGACCCGGTTGCGGCTTCCCGAAATCAACTCCCGATTTCCCAAATAGGCAGTCTCGATTCCCTGGTCTCCTCTTCGCCCCAGAAACCCCCCCACACTCAAGACAGCTCGACCCCATGACGACAAGTGATTATTCGTCTCGCCAAACCACGAAGCGGATATTTTCCGTTGGCTAGAACATTTCGGCCAGAATCTCTATCTAAAAACAATGCGCCATACAGCAGATATGCACTCCACATCCCGTACCGAAGTCTGATGCCGTCAATTCCCCTCGGGTCTGAGTCGCACCGGACTTCTGCTTACTGCATGTCCGGCCAGACCCCCGGCATCTCTGGATATCATGCCTATCGCATTTAGCATATAATATGCGACCCCCCATCAACTCTGCTTCTTGTCTCCTCAGATTGATCACACCAGTAGATACCTGACCATCCAACCCACGCCTCTTCTTCTACTACACAATGTCTCAATCACAGCCCGATCGCTCCCCATACTATGACATTGGTGAGTAGTCTGACGCTGTTGGCCATACCAACCAATTGAATTCTGACATCGCTAGTCATTGTTGGAGCTGGCCCGGTTGGCCTCATGCTCGCAACATGCCTTGCTCGCTGGGGCTACAAGATCAAGCATATCGATAACAGAGCTGAGCCAACACCTACCGGTCGAGCTGATGGCATTCAGCCACGCTCTCTGGACCTTCTTCGCAACATGGGCTTGAAGTCAGCAATCATGGCTCATCACCCAGCTCGCGTCTACGAAGTGGCCTTCTGGGATCCGGCTTCGTCAGGAAAGGGTATCGCCCGGACTGGAACATGGGCCAGCTGCCCTGATTTTATCGATGCTCGATACCCTTTCACAACCTTGTTACACCAAGGTCTGATCGAGCGTGTCTTCATCTCCGACCTTGAGAAGAATGGAGCACAGGTCCAACGGCCATGGACAATCAAGGGATTTACATCTGATGAGAAGTCCAACCCCGAATACCCTGTCACTGTCGAATTGGAGCATGTCGACGGTACTGCCCAGGAGACCATTCACGCCAAGTATCTGTTTGGTGGCGAGGGTGCAAGGTCATTTATCCGCAACCAGCTTGGCATTGCCGTCCACCACAAGGATCCCATCGCTCATGTTTGGGGTGTCATGGACGGCGTCGTGAAAACCGACTTCCCTGATATCAAGGTAAGCTGAGTTGCTCAACATGCCTTATTTTATGGTTTACTGACGACGCTCAGATGAAATGTACCATCCATAGCGAGCACGGCTCCATTATGGTCATTCCGCGAGAGGACAACATGGTCCGTCTTTATATTCAGATTGCATCGTCTACAGATGCCGATTGGAACCCCAGACGAACAGCCACCGAGGAGCAAGTGCAAGAATCGGCAAAGAAGATCTTGCAGCCTTATTCTATTGAGTGGGAGCGTGTCGAGTGGTACTCCGTCTATCCTATCGGACAAGGCATCTCAGAACGATACACTCTGGACCAGCGAGTCTTCCTTGGTGGAGATGCTTGCCATACACATAGTGTAAGTCCTCCCGTGCTCCAACTATCACCACGCGCTGACACACCCCACAGCCCAAGGCCGGCCAGGGAATGAACACAGCATTCCTTGATGCTCAGAACCTTGCTTGGAAGATCCACGCAGTTGAATCTGGTTTCGCCGGCAGGGAAGTCCTCAAGACATATGAAACCGAACGCAAGCATGTCGCTGAGTCTCTCCTCGATTTTGATAACCGATATGCGAAGCTTTTCTCTCAGCGACCACCCGCGGCTGCTGAGGTCCAGGCAGCGTCAGCCAACCATGGCAAGAACGATGTTCAGGATAACGAGTTCATCAATGCTTTCAAGGAGTCGTGCGAGTTTACCAGTGGATACGGTGTTTACTACAAGCCCAACGTCTTCAACTGGTCACCAGAACATAATGCACAATCCCCACTGATTCACCCCAAGGGGACTAAGCTACGAACCGGCCGCCTTTTTATCAACTCTAATGTAACAAGAGTAGTTGACGCCAATGTTGTGCATTTGGAGCAGGAAGTACCCCTGAACGGCGCGTTCCGATTGTTTGTCTTTGCAGGTGTCCCTTCGAAGACCCGCCAGGCTTTGAAAGATTTCGCCAATCATCTCGGTAGCCAGCGGTCGTTCTACGCAGCTTATCAGCGGCCCGATCTCGACAAGGTCTCATACCATGAGAAGCATCTCCCACACAGCCGATTCTTTACCATCTCCACGATTTTTTCGTCCAAGAGACCTGAAATCGAAATCTCTCGCGATGTGCCTGGAGTACTTGCCCGATATAGGGACCATGTTTATGCTGATGATCGTTCCGATGCACGATTCCCTCAGGCGAAGGCTGTAGCCCATGCCAAAATGGGTCTTGATGAAGAGCTTGGCGGAGTGGTTGTTGTCAGACCTGATGGATATGTAGCAATTGTGGTCAGCCTTGTCGAAGGTAGCGGAACAGTGGATGCTTTGAACGAGTATTTCTCGACCTTTTGCACAAAGAAGTTGGGACCTACTTTGGCACAGTTGTAGGGGTTGGAGATTGTTGACCCAAAAGGGTGTCGAGACACGCTGATTTGATGTAAATGATGACTTTAGCGAATGTACATATACAGTGTTTAGATCATCCTACAATTGAAATTACCTACTCCATAAGTATACAAAGTAAAGAATTTCTTGACGAAGCGATTGACAGGTGGCCATGTGTCTCTTCCCTACAAGAAACTCAGCAAATCAATCGCGAACCCTGCCATTGCGTATCCAGAGGCGCCAACGAAATCCAATAACCTCAGACATAGGGGTGAGCGATCGAGGGTCCTGCCTCTAAAGAACAATTATAACGTCAAAAGTTAGCATTGATTTACATACTGGTCTTTGTCCTACAATTTCTTGGCTTGAGCCCACCTATTCTGGGAACCATTTACTATACTAACTTACCAGGGGTAGATTCATAACTCGACGGATAGAACAAGGGGTCTTCGTCCTTGTTTTTTTTTTTTATTTTAGTTGCAAGATCTTGTTTAGGTTGGACAGCCCGGTAGTTTTATACAGTCTCAGAATCGATCAACTGAAATCTGTTCCAACGTCTCACTCCATCAAACCTTACCATCGCGCGCTCAGAAGACCCATTTCAGGTAACAGCAGTATTCGTCACTGTCGTTTCCATCATGCTGGGGTAAATAATCGGCTCCTGAGGTCATCCAATTCTACCTACTTGATACCTTAGGTGGTAAGGTAGCGATGTGAATTTGACCAATCGCGGCGACGTCACGCGTGGCCCCACCTGACCTGTCAGTGCGGGCGCACTGACCTCCATCTGCACGTCCTGAGAGGCTGAAAGACTTCACGTCTTTCAACTGACCACTGTAGGCAACCTTCCACAGGACATCATCCCCTATGGGCTTGCGTGGTCGTGATGGCATCACCGGACCGATTTGGATAAAGGAGACCTAATTGGGAAGTGGCTGTAGCAACTCGACGCGACGCCATTGTCGTCGCACTCACGCGTCTTGGGCCCGAGCTCGAGTGATCTGGCGTGGTAGAATAACGAACTCGATTCTTCGACTCGAACCCTCCTCCTTTCTTCTTCCAACCATCAACATCAACTGCATCTTCGATCAGCTTCATTCTGACTCGTTCGTAACTTCGATTCTTGTAAGAATATTTTCGCATTGGCTTCGCAGCTTCCCGATTTCTTTCGATTCACCGCTCGTACTTTACACTTAACACTGCTCGATACTGCTCAACACTGCTTGACACTTGCTGGCACCTGCACCACGGTTTGCATCTGCTTTATTGTCACTGCGATACAATACAACAACAGCACGTTGCTGGCTGCTTTGTTGATATCGCATTTCCCTGTCGGCTGTTTACTTCTTTCCTCGTTTTCCAACTGGATCGCGATAACTTCATTTCACCACTTCACTTCACTTTTCTTCTTTCACGAACGCTACTGCTTCGTCTGGACCAAGTTCCACATTCCACTTTCTATTATCACTTCAAACCCAATATTTCGCTCGTCATGTCTTTCTCGCTTCAATCGCGCATTTCGGTCCACCAGTCCGCTAATCAAAGGGGAAGCTACGTGCCTTCGCATATCGTGGAAGCTGCCCAAAGGCGACGGGAGCGACAGCAGCTCCAAATCATTTCCAAGGCTAAGGCAACTACCCAGGTCCAAGTCTCCCTGCCTTGGCCAAAGGTTGAGTTTGTTACTCCTCCCAGGCAGATCAGGCGCCCTACTGCGCGTCTTTTGATTGACTCACCACTTCCGCGCCGCGAGATTTTTCAAGATCCCGTTCTTCACCAAAGATTCATTGACACAGAGTCTCCCCCCAATCTTGATCGTTACAGCAATCAAAAACCTCGACCTAAACCACAGGCCGAAACTGTCAATACAAATGACGGTGCCCCCAGCACACCCACACCCAAAACTTCCACTACCTCTACCTCTATCTCTGACCCCAATTTTGTTGTTGTCGATGGCATACAGACACGCAAGCGTCGCGCCGAAGATACTGAGATCGACCTTGTTGCCGCACAAATCGGTGTCACTGACACTTCCTCCCCTATCATTACTCTTCGCCAAGGAGAGACTGTTCCTAGCGAGGAATCTGGCCAACAGGCCCATGTAAGCGCATCTCTCTGTTATTTGCATGCTTGCCCTTACTAACCTGATATTGTAGACCTCTAGCCGCATGCTCGGAATTACAACAGGAGCCAGATCTATCACCAGGATGATATCTAGCCTCTATTCGGCCTTCACAGGCATTGGTGAGACGATCACCAGAATCTGTACGTTTCAGCCTCCCCATGACATTGACAACCTTGTGTTCTTTCTGTTCTAACTCGTTACTAGTACGACCTCAGTCCTATCAAATTGCAGAATGTCGCTCTTACTTGAGTGAAAACCAAGTCAGCAACAAGCGTGTCAAGATTAGCACCAGTTGTGAGGACAACGCGGTCTCCAACACAGGCGCTCCTGGCCAGAGTGCCGGGCTCCGCTGGATCGACCAAGATGGCCTTACCACATTGCTGGCTGACTACAAGTACTTCTCCAAGTCTTTCATGACAGTCTGGGAATGCCTCGAGCAAGGAGCCCGACAGGAAGCAAACAAAGACCTGGCACCCCTGAGCACCGACATAGTCGATGCCGCCAATCGTTCTGACGCGTTAAACCATGACTTTTATGATATCTTCACTTTGCAACTGCAGAGGATTTACGACTACTTGGACAGAATCTACGAAGTCGGCGTTATCGTCAAAATTCGAGACAACAATGAATTTGTTCCTCCTATTCTTGACTACGGACTCTCTACAGAGTTCGCCGCACACCTCGAATCGATGAAGCACTTTCTATCCGGTCCCGCGCTTCCTGTTGTTTGCAACAATATTCTCAAGAAGTATGGGGAAGATTACTGGAACGTTTCACAGGCATTCCTGGATCGAGTTGTGCTTGATATTAAGGCTATCCTTCGCAACCTTCCTGCCCCAAGCTATGTCGACTCTGAAGAGTATCGTGGCAAGCTGCAGGACATGTTCCCTACCCCACCACGAACTGACCTCGAGACGCGTTTCTTATTGCCAGGATCATTTCCTGAATCCGATGAGCTTAAGAAGCAAATCGACACAAAACCTGATGAACAAACTGCTTCGACCACTGAGGCAGTAGCTGCAAAACTCGCCGTTCAGGCTATTCTGCCTGAGCCAGTGCCATCGTATCCTCGCCCTGATGTCCCTCGCCCCCACTACTACAAAACAGACTTTCTTCGCGCTGGGTTTGCTCATGAGAAGATCAAGCGGATAACACCCGCGGATTATCGCCAAACCTTTTATGAGGAAAGCAACGAACATCAAACCTTGAAGACCAAATACATCACCGAATTCACTCCTAAGGTTCCTCTTACCTCAAATGAAACCGGAACTCTCCGATCTATTCTTCGGAATCGACGAAAGCATCCGTCAAAGGTCACGCCCAAGCGTCTTCGCGTAACAGGTCGACCCAAGGCTGTACGCTTTACAGACGACACGATCAGTCCGAAACCAAGAACACGTCTAGGCCTAGATGTGCCAAAACAGATTAACTATGACCAGGAAACGGGAGAGGCCATTCCCCCGACCCAGGCATTTCAGGAGCAACGCCCTCATTGGACTCGTGGATGGCTCAACATACCACCTGCTCCCGCCGAGGAACCACCCAAAAAGACCACATTTAATCCTTTGAGCATTGGTGAATGTCTCCGCCGTCGCCGCTTAGAAGAACACGATGGACGTGACTTTCATACGCGTATCAAAGAGATATTTGAGCTTCCATCCATTGACCTCCAGATCAGTGACGACTCAAGGGCCAGAATTGACCATCAAGTCCAAGAGGCCACCCTGAAAGCTGCTGAAGAGGCTCGTTTGGCTGCCGAGGCAGTGCAGCTTGAGGCGGAAGAAAAGGCTCGGAAAGAGCGCGAGGAACGCCTCGCTCGATCTGGAGGACTTCGCGAGCCTAATCAGACATTCGTTGCCCCAGTCTCGCCAGAATGGCACACAAGGGCAATGAACACACTCAATGCTGCATCGTCCACGAGCCTTGCGAAGTCTGCCGAGGGTGTCGACCTCCGAAAACACGATTTTGCCAAGATCGTGTCCTCAACTGAATGGCTAAATGACGAAATTGTCAACGCGTCTCTTGTCTGGCTCGATCGAGCTATCAACTCAGCTGCCGGCATTAAGGATGTCAAGCGGAACACGCGCAAGATCTGGACTCCGGGCTCATTCTTTTTTAAACGCCTTCAAGATCAGGGTACCGGCAATACCCAGAGGACCTTGCGCCGATACGGCATCGAGAAGAGGAATTTCCTCGACATCGACACTATTCTCTTACCCATTTGCGAACATTCGCACTGGACATTACTCGTTATTCGGCCCTCCAAGCGAACTGTTGCCCACATGGACTCGATCAATGCAGGTGGCAACCGTTCTTACACCGCGCGTGCCATGGCGTGGATCCGAGACATTTTGGAGGAAAAGTTCGTTGAGGATGAATGGAAGACCATTCTCCACGAGGCTCCTCTACAGAACAATGGCCACGACTGCGGTGTTCATACTATCACTAACGCCATGTGCCTCTCCTTGGGCATTAGTCCTATTGAGGCATACACTGCTGACGACATGCCCACTCAACGCATTCGCATTGCTTGCATGCTTCTCAACGGCGGGTTCACGAATGATTTTGACCTGCGAGCTTATTAGGTTTCCAATACCACGTATCGGATAACACTTATCAAACATAGACTACTTTATCATGGCTTATGGAAGGGGCAGGCATGGCTTTTTTGTACAAGGCGTTCAGGCAGAGGAAGTACCGGGGACAGTACCGGGAAAAAGTGTTTCGGGTGAGATACCACTGCATTGCATTCATTGTCGGAGTTATAGCTATTATTTGATCCACGAAGGAACGACTGTTGGTCTAGCCTAGCCGCAGTGCTGGATGAATAAGTACATAAATACAATTCTCATTAGCCAATTTTCTCTGCTCTGTATTATGAAGCATTCTCGTGATTAGGTGCCTAGCCCATGATAAGACTTGGTGTTTCTTGTGACTGTTTTATAGAAAACATGAATCACCTTCTAAACTCCCTTGCTTACGAGGCTTGCATTTGCGTGTTATCACAAATTTTCTCGTGTTAACCACTGGTCTGCCGCAGACAGCAACCGGGGTATGCTGTGAGTGGCTTGTAAATAATCACAAACCTGAGAAGACAAGACCTGATGGGTTCTGTGTGCTTTTGGGCAGTCTCGAGAGAAGCGTGAGCCAAGAACTACATGACGAAGGCGACGATCACGCAGATTTCTGGGCCATTAGCGTGCCGTTATAATATTCCGCATTCCCTTACGTACAGTTGCTAACTCGTCAGCCATAAGCGAGCGTCATAAACGAGCGTCAGAGACAACAGCAACAACGGGTCTGTGATGCCATCCCCCACAACACCACAAGCCAAGTGGGCGATACGTGGGCCTCTGAATCTATTGGGACTGTGGGATCAAAGTCGTGTCGTGTCGTCCCCTCTCTTACTATTCTATTACGCCGAGGTCGGCCATCGATAAGTTTTGGTGTCACCATCTGACCCTTCGCTTGGACGATCGAATGGAATGGTTGGGTCGAATTGAGGAATTTCTCGTGGCCCAAACATGTGTCAACAGTAGGCGCCTGAGCCGGCGCTTCTATTCGGGAGGACAAATGTAGCAAAACTTGGTGATTCGCTCAACTCGGTATGGCTATAGACAAGAAAGGACAAACCCAAAGGCCCTAGAAGAATAGAACCTTCATTCAGCCACAGCACAGGCACACTGTCCACCTTGGTGGCCCTCAAGACGAGGACAGCTCAGATGTGCTGTCAGAGAGAAAGTTCGATCCAACAGAAAGGATTCTGGGTAAAGTGCTAGCACCTGACCAACCGCCGCCCTCTGTTGACAATAGTGGAAGAGAGATCACAGAAGGCTTGGCATTTGTTGGTGGCTCGCATAGGACTCATGGAGACCCTTGGAAAAGCTTGGCAATGGGATTCTACAAAGACTGTAGCAAACAGATTCCGACAAAGAAAGGCCGGGTCTACCAGGGGCGTTCGAGTAGAACTAACTGATAACTTGGACGTTCGTTCCACCAAGCCCAAAAGCCTTGACATACCCAAGGCCCATGCAAAGCGGCGTGCATGCTTGTTAAGTTGGCTCAGGAACTTGGGGCCATTCGAAATAAGGTAGGTATCGCATCCATGGCCACGGTACGCCGACACTAATAGGCGCGTGGTGATCCAGGGTCCTCAGCCGCAGGGCACTATTCAATATGTGGAAGCGGTCTTGCCACAGGCAATGCACCAGAAAGAGGCGGATCGAGAAATAGGCCCGTCGATATCCACGCCCTAAGTCAGTGACGATGGCCGGCAAAAGGGTTCTGTTTGCTGGTTTGTTGGTCATACGCGCGGTTTGCTGTAGACGAACCGGACTTCGATAAGTCAGATGCCTGTCTGCTTGTCTGTCTGTCCTGAGTGACACGATCTGTATCTTACCAATCGGGGCAGTGCGAAACGATGTTACCCTTGTCAACTTTTACCACCTGTTGGATTGAACTTATGGGTATCGCATCGCGTCCACAACTACCGATAGTTACATAGCGACTCTGTGTACGCAGGCAGGCTACGGAGTTGGTCCGCCCGATCATCGCTGATTCTTCTCACGATCCTTCTAGCGATGCGGACCGATCTGGGAAAGAATTAGAGATGCCAGGGATACGACATCATATTAAATGTCGCAAATATACACGGCGTCGTCCGCTTACTGGGCCGCGCGCTGTTTTGGGGGGGGGGGACCTTTGCATTGGATCGCATAGCGACTTCGCCAGGCATCGATTGTATCGCGTCTAGTCTGTTCGTCAGCAATGTGAGGCGGTGCGATATAACTCTTGTAAAGAGACGACGGCGCCAACGGCATCCTCTTCTGATGCCCGTAGGCAGGGTCCCGACTCATGTCTCCAGCTTGGGTGCGAGATGCCTGTGTCAAGCAAGCAAGTTCCGGGCCGTTGCAGCGGCGGAAGCTTCCTGACATGGATGGTCTGGCTGCAAATCGATGCTAGTTTCAATAAAAGCTTTTCTTTGGGGCTTCGGAAAAGTCTTCTGGAACGCGCCGAGAAGGGAGGGGAGCGGAGGGCTGCGGAATTGGCTGAACCTGGGTCCAACTCTGCCGGGGCGACAACGAGATCGTGGGTGGGCTTGCACGCAATTACGACAAAGAATTTTCTTCAGCTTCCAACCCTTCTTCCTCGGCTCGGGGTCGATGTGTTTCGTTGGACTTGGTGGTGATAGATGGAGACACGGCGAGGCCGGTTGGAGTTGATGAGTGGTGACACTCTTAGACCACCCACTCCCCATCCAATCCAAGGGCTGCGGTACCTAGACTAGGCTAGGTATGGTACCTAGGTAGGTTAGCAGGGCAAGGGTGGGTGTGGTGTGGTTCGTGTAAACGTACTGTATGTGAAGAGATTACTCCAGCGCTCCAGGGCCGTTTGGTCCAATTAGGAAGGCTTCCAGAACGAAATAAAACGGAAGCTGGAGTACCTACCTAGGTACAGAATGTTTCTAGAAGGATTCCAGCACGGGAAGGCTTCCAGAATAAGCCAGCTTACCTAGTCCAGCCCAGCCCAGCCCAGCCACAGCCACCAACAAACGAACGAACAAACAGCTTCAGGCCCCAGCCAAGAGAAGCATAGCATTTCCTGATTCGGTTGGCATTCTGTCTGTTGTCTGTCGGTTTCATTGTTATCATGGCTCGTGCTTCTGCTCCTCACCTTGACGTATGCTCAGAGACCCCGTTTCTTTGGCCTCGTTCCATCCATCCATGGCTGTCGACCACAACTTACTAACGTAGTACAATATTCGTTGGAAAGAAATGGTGTGCCGTACTGTCCTGTGCTGTTGAACCTGACTTCCTGTATTACCCGAAACCCTGGCGTACATTGTGTATGTATGTAGGTAGCATTGCACCATGGGTAAGGTAGTTCTCGATCTCGACCGTCGTGGGTATTGTATTGGGCACAATTGTACTGGTAGTGCATTGCACGCACACGGGTTTGATCCCTACGAGACTACTTGTCAGTGCCATTATGTCCACTCGTAAACTGTGGCTGCCTTGGTGTGTTGTCGATGATGGCTCATCATGCTCACATGTACCAATAATCGTTAACTACTTATGGCGAGCATCAAGAGGCAATTCGATGATAGGGGCAGACTTGAGTATCAACACCAACACCAACACCAATACATACAACATCGTGTCCGTTTTCCTTCTCAAGGAACCCCCAGCATAAGTCTGTTTGCAAAATAAAGTCTCAGCCCTGTGCCATGCTCCTAGCGTGGTTAGTTTAGGCCTGCAAAAAACCGTTTGGGTGATGGGAATGACGGCATGGTCCATTCCAAAGGATCCCTCCACATTCTTGTCCCTCAGAGATGTCCCCCATCGAAGGGCAAGGCCAATGACGGCTAAGACATCTGGAGCTTTCTCATTACACAAGAATTGGCGTCGGTATGTGGGCGTGAATCACTGTCATCGTGGATCGACAGCCGATGCTGTCGTCCGTCTATCAGCATGCCTTACCAGCCATCAACCACCACACCTTGCTCTTACATACGTGCGTTGGGAACTCAACCGACCTTTATTGGCCTCCACTGCTGAGACGATATTGTGACCCTAGACTTGAGGACAAGCTCCTTAATCATATGGCGCCACAATGTGGTCAGATGTTTCGTTGAATGGGTCAGAACTCCACTGACGAATGCTGGTCCGGGAACGAGATGTGAATGAATAAGTACTTCAGATCAGAGGCTCGGGGTGCGCTGAGATGAAATTTCGATGCCCTATTGCCTACCTTGGCCAAGGTGCCTGATCAAAGAACGGGTGTAACACGGTCACGATTTTTCGACATCGGGCATTTCGACATCTCGATTGTCAACTCTTGATATCCGAATGTATTTCAGGGTCTGTACTCACTCCACAATCTGCAGTTATCGCTGAAAACAGAGACTTTCCTGGTCTCCTCGGAATATGACACACAAGGTGATTGAAAAAGAAGCATTTGGGACAAGACTGCAAGGATTAGATGCATTCTATTGCTAATACTTGTTCGATTTGAAGCCACAGTGGCTCGCCTAAGAGCGGCTATCCATGGCGTTTGTTCTCTCGACCTGAGAGTTATTATCGCGCAATGTCAATTGGTCACCGTGCTGCAGAAGAAAAAGGCCGTGATGAATCCAGTATCTCGCAGTTTGCGGCTCTTCTGGGCGATTCGGCATCTCTCCCCGCCTCCAGTGCGAGGGGGTGGTCGCTGACCTACATACAAAGGAAGGTAGATCAAGGATTCAAGGGTCGTGTTGGAACATTCACCGACCTTTCGCCCTTTGACCACTATGGATGGTCAGGGGCCAGCAAATCACACCCAAGCCGTCACAATGTGCCCTGCATCCAGCACGATCGACCAAGATGTCGCAGTGGTAATCAGAAACTCTACAAGTCGTGTCCTACCTATCGTGGTACCGTGCGGTGCGATACGGTTTTGGTGCATACCTAGCAAACCCGGGCAGCTGGGCAGGATGGCGCCCGCTTATTTGAAGTCTCCGAAGGTCGGTAGCCGTGAATACAAACTGACAAACAACCACACCTACTCCCCACTATACCAGAGGAGTTAGGAGTGTCTGGAGTGCTAGGGACGGGAGCTTGGAGAAGCCCAGTTTCCTTTCTACAGTACAGTACGCAGCGTGCTGTATCTATAATTCTTAACGCGGCCAATAGGGACAGCAGGATGCTATCATCGCGATCGGCCGAGCTACCGCTCTCTAGCGTCGAAGCCAAGATGAATTTGAGGGTTGAACCTAGGCTCACCTCGGGGGGAAAAATTAAACGAGACTGGCTTACACCAAAATCCACCGATCTACCACCAAATCCAGTCTCGTTTTTTATTTCCCCCCCTAGGCTCAGTCGCAAGGCCGTCGCTCCGTTGCAGGGGGCTCTGCTCCACTGAATTAGAGGCTCAGGGGGGGCGCCTGGTACTGAGGGACGGCATTTGATTGATCTTGTGAGAGGGCCAGATTAGCTAGTAGAGCTGTTTGGGACAGCGGCGGTTGATAACAAGGCAGTAAATGGCTGCCAAGAGGTCATTGACTTGATCAGTTGGCAAAGACAAAGGCCTTCTGAGGGATCTTTACAGGTACCTATCAATGCAATAAATGGGTTGTGCTCGCTGAGGTTGTTTGTTGTTCATCACTGATTACACACTTTCTGCCCACCACTTTTTCGGTATTAACAAGCGACAAGATATCGCAATGCAACGCATCTGATGCGTGCATGCATTGCGCTCTAGATTGTAAACTCCTTCCGACGTCACGAACTTGATACTGATCAGTGAGAGAGGCATTTGTGACGCAAAAGTCGATTCCAGCTACCCAAAGTAGTCAGTGGAGGTCGAGGTCAAGGCCAAGGCCAAGCCCGAGATGACGATCCCGCCTTGGTTTTTGGTTGCGCACAGCCCGCCCACTCACCCATTCATTCATTGGATTAGGTCGGATCGGAGGACATCACTGATCACTCACGGCTAGGGCTACCAGTAATTAACTTGTCATGGGGTGTAAATCTCCCGTTATTGCATGCCCTGGTTGCCTGATGATCATCGGATCGAACCTCCTTTGAACCCAGACCAGAGATCAATGAACACTTTGAGTATCGCAATGAAAGATCATGAGGAGGATGTGATTGAACACACCACATTGATTGATCTACCTTTAATGATACGGCACACATTCTTCTCACAAGAGCCATCGATCGATCCCTTCATTCCGTCACAAAGGACCATTGGAGGTGAGAGTGTGCGGGGAAACCTGCCACCATTGGCTCGTCATATGTACCTATTATCTTCCCCCGTCGATGGCGTGTTGTGTGTCCGCGCTGCGCTGCATTTACCTCTGTGATCATCTTGTTCTGGTAGAGCTAATTCACCTGAATGAATGACTGGCCTAACCACTGCGATCGAGATGACAACAGCTACGTAGTAGATTAGGTGAGGTCGAGAGCAGATCACCAGGAGATCAGAGAGCAAAGATGATAAAGAAGGAGAGAGACAGACAGACGAACGAACGAACGAACGAACGAACGAACGAACGAACGAACAAACACCTAAAACAAAACTAAACTTGGCAGATACAGAGACTCCATAATTAGGTAGCCACGATTCTGCCCTTTCTAACCTTCTAGCGTGAATCCATATCGATCACGGGGTCTAGGGTGTCTAGGTGTCTGATCTGATCTACGGATGGGATGACCAAGACAACAAGTTTACAGAAATGTACAGTACATACATACAGTACGAACCAACCCGATGTCCCTGCCGATGATGGTCAAGCCTCGCCCTCAGTGAGCCAGGCCTAGCCAGGTCATCATCCATCACCCGTTACACTGCATTGCATTGCAATGCACACGGCACGGCACTTCACCATCCTTGTGCTTTGCCTGTTGCTCCTTGGGGACCATCCGTTTCACCCGCCGTCTTATTAGTGCCACTGCGTCACGCTCTGCCGACTTAGTACCTAATTTGCCACACTCAGTCCCTCCGTCCCGTGCTCGAGCCTCACTGTCCCCACACGACTTACATAATTCTGATCTCAGCTCAAGTAGCCTTCGGCGTTGTCCGTCCCTAGGTAACCCGGGTTAGAAGAGTCGGTTTTTTCTTTCTTTTACTTTTCGTGGTCTCTTGTTTTAAATTCCATGAGCCATGCTCTCTTTAGCCAGCCACGTGCCTGAATCAGGGGATTTTCCCCAACTCTCTTACGCGTGTCAGGTTATCGATGTTGCTTCGAAAGCGCCTTTCTCCTGTAAACGGTTGATGTTGCTGTGATGCTTTGAGCCACTCATTGGGTTCTCGGATCATACTTCTCAACGGCTCGTACAGTTCATCTTGATCCTTACTCTGTACTAACTCAGTCACGAGGCGGTGCAATCTACTAATTCCAATATGAAAAATAGGATATTCCATATATAGAAAGAAGGAAAGGGAAGGGAAGTTGAACAACCGGAAGACACCTTAATACTTTAGGCAGTACCTTTGAAGTATGGATATGCCCTAGGAACTACATGCTAGACTACCTTAAGGTATCTCTCTACCCCACGCCAACAAAGAAAATATGTTTAAGCTGGACCCTTGGTAGAGAAGGAGAAAGAAGAAGAAGAGGAGGAGGAATTGCTTCCAGAAGAGTTCTTTTATTAAACGGTAGTACCTTACCTTCAACGGGGCAATTCTGTATACGTACTACGTACTCTGTACCTTAGGTAGTACCTAGGCACGATTAGTAACTACTAGGTACCTACTGTAGGTGACCCCTTGTCAGCAGCATTTGTCCAGTCGTGGCGATGCGATGCGATGTCCATTGTCCTACTCCGTAGTTGCCTACCTAAGGGACCTTACCTAGTGGAGGCCTGCCCTGAGAGCACTGGGGCACTGGGGCACTGGGGCAGACCAAGTCTAACAGTTCAGTTCAGTGGCTTTGGGCTGCAAGGGGCGCTAACTATTGGTTTCTGACAGGGCTCTGCCCGGGCCCAATATGGTCTTGTGGTGAGTGCTGAGTGGCCCCTGCCCTTCCTTGCACCTTCCATTTCGTCGTCTTCGCCACCTAAGCATACCCGACCTCACCTTTGTCGGCTTCCATCTTCCATCTTCCATCCATTTACCTAAGGGTTAGGTATGCATGTACATTTACTCCGTACTGTTTACATACATACATACCCTACCCTCGCAGGGATACCTTTAGTAGGTAGGGCAGGTCCAATTGGAGTGGCCTGTCTCGTCGCCCCCGGCCCCGGCTCCGCCCCTGGTTGTATCTGTCATATGTTTGGCTCTCGTTGATCCCGTCATGCCAGGCTCGGTTTTTTTCTTCGCTGTAACT
>NW_023501371.1:0-14665 GCF_013396195.1 Fusarium tjaetaba | reverse complement strand
CTTGAGCTTTCTTTCCTCCCCTGGTCCCCTAAGCACGCCATGAAAGCTCATTGATCAAATACGGACGTTGGCTATCATAAATCATTCGATCCACCTTTGCCTTTGCTTCGACACTCTCATCAACACTGCCCAAAGTCTTCAAGATGCCTGCCGTCTCGTCTTTACCAGAGAGAACAGCATAGTAGAGGGGACTTTTACCTCTGAGGTCCTTCGAGTCAGATTCCACGCCTTCGACGTAAAGGAGAGCCTTGACGACTTCACTGTTCCCCTTCTCGGCAGCATAGGAGAGAGGAGTCCGGCCTTTCACGTCCTTCGAGTCAGGCTTGACACCCCCAGCCAAGAGATACTCAACGATCTCTTTAGAGCCAGTTTCGCTTGCTTGATGCAGTGGCGTCATTCCAAAGGGATCCCGTCCGCCGATGTCAACATTTCCAGTGTCGGCCAATACCTTGAAGACTTCAAAGCGACCGAGTCTAGCAGCTGTGTGTATGTGGCCCATGGCCTTGTAGGATGCCACAGGATGACCTAGAGGTTGTCAGGATTTCAAGGAGACAAAACAGAGATAGAGAACTAACTGTTCCAGTCAAATTCGGAAAGGGGAAGGTCAACAAGAGCTTTGACACTCTCTTTGTTACCCAGGGTGATCGCACGGTTCAGACAGTCATGCCCGATGTCAGTGTCCTTGATTTGAGCGCGATGTTCGGGCTGTTGCAACAAGGATTTGAATACCGCGGTATTACCAACTGAGCGGAACAGAGGGGGTTCATTCAGGTGCTTTTCTATAGCGGCTCGGTAGTTGGCCTCGAAAGGGTCCATGATGACGAGCAGATGGAGTGAGTGATGTTGAGAATATGAAGAGCGAGTTATGTGTGTTGTAAACGAGATGGTAATCTTGATCTTTACCTGGATCCTAGAGAAGTAGAGAGTATTTATAGTTGAATGAATCAGTGTTTGTTTTAAACATCTGCTTTCCAGACTGACCAGTACAATGCACGTCAGCCTCAAGGAGCAAGAAAACATCAGACCCTGAGTTTTCTTTACTCCCTGGGCCAGTTCATGTAATACAGCAAACAACAAGACACAACCGGGACACTTTGGCTGTAACTTAGCAAAACACCATCACTAGAAAGCACATCTGCTCTTATCCAACTGAAGAACAAATAGAAAGCACAAACTCGCTAGAGAAAAGCATGGTCCGTAGCACTTGCCACTGGTTAGGGGTCTAAGGTTAGATGCTTTGCTGTCATTTATCGGATTTGAATGCTATTATTTGTTCAAGTCGGTTGTTTCTTATCTGAGGTAGAATCATCTTTTGTTATATTATTCCCTGATCATTTAGTTTGAAGGCTTTGGCGAGCAAGCAGTGGCCATTGACAGATCATCAACGACACGGGAACTTGAAAGTTCGGACCAGTATAACTCTAGCCTCATATTATTTTATCTATGCCTCGATATCTGTCATGTATCTTAATCTCCCAATACGCCCATAGACGCTTTTCAAGAATATGTCACTGTCGTAGTACGCGTCTGCAGAATTGCCTTTTCAGAATCAGAATCCCCCTGACTATCCCCCGACATTGGCCTTGTGACGGAGCGTGATCCTCCGTTTTTATTCTCGTGACCCCTTGATGCCTCTGCTTTGGTGACAGTCTGCAATGGATACATCGGCCCATCGTCAAATCGTTCATAGTGGTCATGTCTGGGCATACCGCTGCTGGAGATTGCTCCAATGGTTGGCGGTGCGCTTGGGTTTGACATGCCTGCCTTTGATGCTCCGTATGAGGAGCCGAGAATCTTTGGCGAGATGTGTTTGATGAATGGTTTGACTGTTGTGAGAGTTGCGCAAATGATAGAGAGATTGGCTTCAGCAAAGCTGGGATTGTCAGAGGAGATGTTTGATAGGAAGAGGAAACTTACATCCAGAGAAGAACAGGACCGCCGCCCCAGGATTGATCGACGTTACCCATGGACCGAATCAAGGCAATCAGTCTCATGATCGATGTGAAGACAGTACTGCTTGTTGTCAGCTTGTCCTTGTTGCCTATATAAACATCACTTACACTCCACCAACACCAAAGAAGCAAATCAACCCAATCTTTTGCCTTCTCGAAATCTGCAGTGGTATAACAACAGGTATCGGCACCGCAAGCACCATAGCATCGGTAATCGCACCCATTATAGCCGTCGCCTGGTAAACCGCTGGTCGGTCGATGCACTTCTTATCGGTGATTGTGATGTCCCAGCCTGCTCTTACAGGTTTGCACGGGAAGATTGTCGTAAACGTAATCGCAATCGAGGAGCCAATCACCACAAACGACGTAGCCCAGATTGAGAAATGAAACCACTCTTGTGGTGCAAGCCGACGGTAGACGAGAAGCAAAGACATCTTTGCGCCGCATTGGACGGGGTTGTAGAGGATTGGTAGGAGGTAGAGGGCTCGTGCGAACTGGGCGAACTTGGTTATTGGCATCTCCCATCCGTGGGTGCCCATTATACCGCGGATAAAATCCCCTAGACGATCAGGCACGTTAGTCTAGTAGATGTGAGGGTGTTGTGGGCACTGACTTAGTATCAGGGTCTGAAGTACTACAGAAAATACCTGGATCAGTCAGTTTTGTCGGTGTAAGACATGATGTCTCGGGTGATGTTGCTCACATATGCTACCCCTAAACATGCTTCGAGCACATTAGCGAAGGCGTACGAAGTAAGGGGGTCAACATGGCTTACCATCCTCTATCCGTATTGTCTTATGTATAAAACTTCTAACATATACTCTCTGTGCAATGAACAAGACCGTCAAGAAATTGCCAACGCCATAAAGCCAGTATGCTGCTGTAACACTGTTCCGTTGAGGGTTATCAAAGTCGACCTTGTAGCCTTCAGGTGGTGGTATAGCGACAGGAACGCCATTAACGACAGCAGCCATTGTAAGATGAACCAACCAACAAACAAAGTACGTAGCAAGAAGATGTCAAAGCGAAATCACATGCAGGAACGAAGAACGAAAAATATTAGATTCGTAGAAATACACAGCCTCTACGTTCATTCAATCAACTGAGTACGAATTACCTGCATGCATATTATTACTACATCCTATATCGGATATACGGCCCACTCCTGAGGAGAGAGAAAAGAAACGATTGTAAGGATAAAAACCCTAGACATCGGTTAGAAGAGATCAGCGTCTTTCATACATAGTCCAAACTTTATTTATGCGGATGTTACTCTGAGTCAGTAGACGTTGACATATACACCCCTGATCGAAAGATTCCGTGATGAGGGCGGGTCACGACGGTTGAAACGGCATTCTGAGCTCTCGGTGCCCGCGGGTGCGCTAGGGATAGCCCGTTGATGCCTTTCATATACGAAAATATGATCTGAGAGCTGAAATTTGGTTATACTGTTATATGATCACTAAGTGACAGGTCGATGAGAAACCTCAGGAACACAGAACAAGTATCCGTCTCAGCACTTCTTTTTTCGAAATTTACAAGGATGTCTCCATCTGTCAGCATATAGAAACCTCTTGGCAGTTGCCGGGGAGCAGGGTTAACGAAGCCGAATTTCAACGAAGGATTCATGGTGCGGATCCGAGACCTTAGCCTCGGAGAGTACCAAAATTCCGACCAGAATATTCAGGCCCAACTTCGATAGCTTCACAATTTCAGGTTTTCGTAATTGGGCCCCAAGATGGCTATCTCGGAAGATGAAACGGATTCTCTAGTTCCGGACGCTATAAATCTCCTCTTCCAATAGCATGGTAGCGAGATGCCCTACCGAGGTATTTGTTTTCGTACAGGAAGACACCGTCCCAGGACCCTTGCTCTTTTGCTTCTTCAACCCCATTAAATAGTTCCTGTCAAGCATGATGCAAGTGTCAGGAGAATGCAACGTCGAAGGGGTTCTCCCACCAAAGGAGTAATTGATGTACGAAACAGGGCCAGATACCAGGACCCTGGATATCTGTCTATTCCCCATGGAGAACAACAGGACTCCGACAGTCTATCGGCTTCAGTCACATACATAGACAGCCTTGGTTATGTGCCCCTCAGAAGCGTCAGGAACTCAATTCCCTCTCGTTTATTCTTTACCCACAAGCATCCAATCATGACTACCCTTACTCCTCAACCGTCGATCCCTCAGGCCGAAAGCCTCATCGCAGCTGGTCTCGAAGCTCGGATCCTGACGCCCACTGATGCCGAGTTCTCAGCTCGCCAAGAGTCATACTGGTCCAACAGCGCCAAGATCAAGCCCGCTTGTATCGTCCAGCCTCGTACCCCTGAAGAAGTCGCTTCTGTTGTGAAGGCTCTTGTTTCTGCTAGTCAGAAGTTTGCTGTTCGCAGTGGTGGACATACCAACTGGGCTGGGTCGAACAATATTGAGGGTGGTGTTACTATTGATCTTGTTCATTTGAACAATGTGTCTTTTGATGCTGCTACTGAGACAGCTGATATTGGACCTGGTTGTCGATGGAGAGAGGTTTATGCTGAGCTGAGCAAGCACGGCCGTGCTGTTGCTGGAGGTCGGGAGGGCAATGTTGGTGTTGCAGGTCTTCTTCTTGGAGGTGGCAACGCTTTCTTCACAGCTCGTCAAGGCTTTGGATGTGACAACGTTGTGTCGTACCAAGTTGTCCTTGCTAACGGTGATATCATCACCGCCAATGGGAAGAACAACACCGACTTGTACCGCGTACTCAAGGGTGGGTCAAACAACTTCGGTATCATCACCAAGTTCACTATGAAGGCTATCAAGTCTGATAAGGTCTGGGGTGGAATGACTTTCTTCCCTAAGCAAGCTATCCCCGGTGCCATTGAGGCTCTATCCTCTTTCACGGATAACGTTCCCAACGATATTCACAGCAACCTTGTCACCATCTTTACACATATGCCTGATTTCAAAGATGTCGTTGTTGCTACTCTGTATGCCAACATGGAGGGCATTGAGAAGCCTCCGGCGTATGAGAAGTGGCTAGCTCTTCCAGAGATCATGAACACTGTCAAGAACACTACTCTTACTGAAATGGCCTTCGAGTACAACATCCCCGCCAATTTCTAGTAAGTCTATTCATATTTATCTCGTCCACTTTTCAAGCTAACCTTCTAGTGACACCTGGTTCACATGTTGCTTCAAGAACGATACCCGAATCATCACCAAAGCATCAGAGCTCCACGACAAACTTGTCGAAGAACTCAAGGCATTCATCCCCGATGGTAACTTCATCACTCAATGTCTCTTCCAGCCTCTCCCTACACTCTTCGGTCAACGCGGCGTTGAAGCAGGCGGAAACATTATGGGCATGGACCGTCATAAGTCCAACGGCATTCTGTTTCTCGCTGTCGTCATGGCACAGACTGCTGAGCAGGAGGCTTTTGCACGACCAAAGGTCCAGGCCTGGATTAAGGATGTACAAGAGTATGCTGCTACTATTGAAGGGGGCAATCTTGAGTGGACTTATTTGAATTATGCGGATAAGAGTCAGGATCCTCTTGGTAGTTATGGCGCTGAGAATATCAAGAAGATGAAGGATGCGGCAGCCAAGTATGACCCTGATCAGGTTTTCCAGAAGCTGGTCCCTGGAGGATTCAAAATTTCAGATGTCAAGGATGAATAGATACGGCATAACGAATGAGTGCTAGTTGATCTATGATATCAACGACCTATACCAGCCTAACATAGTTAATGGGATCAGGAAGCCTAAATCGAGACCATATATATTTTATGATAAAGCACTTGATATGGACCTATTCTTACTACTCTATTGGCCAAGATCGATACTGTCACCAAAAATGTGCTTCAATGCGGCTAGCTGCGAATACTGTAGGTACAGGGTATCTTCTGTCAGACATCGTAGACTTCTATGTGAGAGACACCAAGCCGATGTGTGCCATGTCCTATGCTTCGAAAGAAATAACATGCATAGTTCCAGTCTGGATAAGAGTGAAGATATTTATTCTGGGAATGGTTTGGCCATTGACCTGAGAGCATTGTCAGATTGACCGCTCATGATACGTTATTTCGATTACTTGTAACGCTTCGACAATTTGCAAGAGTGACTTGTTTGTATATAACTACTATGAATTATGAATGCATTGGTGAAACTGATTGATAGAGCCTTATGAGGGATATGGCCCATCTGCTGTCGTGCAATAACACGGGTAATACCTCCGTTTCTAAGAGGTCTGGCGTCGGCGGCGCCGGGCTATTTCCGTTGATTGACCAGTAGAAGCTGAGTGCTGGAAAACAAGCTTATGGGCAGTAAGCTTAAAACCCAAACCCACTAGGACGCACACCCACTTACGGTCTGTGCAATAAGAGTGGCAGGAACTTTTAATAATGACGACTGGTGCATTGCGTGATTTCAGGAATTCAATACGATCTGCAGTGATTTTGATGTTACCCACCGCCACATCGTCACGTTGGGAGAAGACCTGCCTGCCTGCTGAAGAAGAAGATGGATGGAACAGAACACATCTTGCTGCAACAGAGACGATGGAGTCAATCTATCAATCACTCTGCCACATTGGTTGAGCATATTGCTACAGTACATCTCGAGCATGGCTGGGGACGCCGTGTCCGAGGTGATGAGGGCATCTCCGCAGCCCACAGACCAAGACCAAGACCAATCAGCACATATGCCGTTTGAAAGGTGGTATCGTTGATCGCCAAGGACATTCCCTGTTGCGATGTACCCGACGCCTCATCATGCACCGTCGGGGAGTTCGCTCACTGCAGATCGGCCTTACTTGTGTTAGTGTCCAAGGTCTGGTACTACCTCTCTTCCATAGACGGGTACTTTACTCCAGCCGTTTCTTTTCCTTTGAGTGATTATTCTCGTCATTCTCTTCTCTTCCTGCACTGTAGCATTCTGCGAAATTTCTGCTTGCATTGAGTATCACCATCAGCGATAGCGCATCATCATCATCATGGACAAGACATCTACACTGGAAGACGCAGAACTCCAAACCTCCCGCACGCCAAGCAGACGGCCTTGGCTCGCATCAGCCTTTGGAGGGCCCAACGTCACAATTGGCCCACGAATCGAACCCCTCGCCGAGCACTTGGCGCATATATCAGAAAGCGATAGCACCGCAGCTGAAGATCTCGTCGACAAACAAGTCGCTTCCGAAGCGGGAAATGCTATTCAGTACAGGACATGTTCTTGGCAAAAAACTGCAGGGCTGCTCTTTAGCGAGTACATCGTGCTCTCTATCATGAGCTTCCCTTGGTCGTATAGTCTTCTGGGTCTAGTGCCTGGATTGATCTTGACAGCTGTCATTGCTGGGCTTGTGCTGTACACGAGTCTTGTGCTCTGGGAGTTTTGTCTGCGACATCCCGAGGTTAGAGATGTGTGCGACATTGGGCAGATGATTTGGTGGAATAAGAGATGGGCGTGGTGGTGGACAGCTATTATGTTTGTCCTGAACAATACCTTTATTCAAGCTCTACATGTCTTGGTCGGTGCAATCTACCTCAACACAATGACCGAGGCCGATTCCATATCAGGTTGCAGAACCGTTGCATTCGCTGCAGTAGTCACGGTGATCAGTTGGATCGGGTCGCTTCCTCGCACCTTTAGCATGTTGTCAAAGCTTGGCTTTGCCTCGACGTTTTTTACATTTATTTCCGTCATCTTGGCGACGGCATTTGCAGGCTCTCAGGGTAATCCTGCTGGTTATCCTGAGATGGGTGAACCGATAATCTCAATCTGGACACCAAAGACCACGACACTTGTTACTGGCATGTCGGCCTTCATGAATATGAGCTACACATTTATTGGTCAGACCACAATTCCCAGCTTTATCGCTGAGATGCGTGATCCGAGGTAAGTTGTTGTGTCATTCGATGCAACCGTGATAATTCTGACAAAAGAACAGAGATTTCCCCAAGGCATTATGGGCTTGCACCATGGCTGAGATTGTCACATTCAGCGTTGTCGGGTCTGTCATCTACGTTTACACGGGCAACCAGTACATGGTCACACCAGCATTCGGCGTCCTCACTGATACCTACAAGAAGGTCTCATATTCTTTCATGGTTCCGACCATTATCTTTGTCGGTTGCCTGTATGCAAGTGTCACAGGCCGATTTGTCTTCTTCAGAATGTTTAAGGACTCAGAGCATCTCACATCACACACATTCAAGGGCTGGTTCTGGTGGGGACTGGTGTTGCTGATCAGCTGGGCCGCCTCTTTCTTTATCGCTGAGATCATTCCATTCTTCTCTTCGTGTAAGTGACTACTCTCAGACTTGTGGGTCAGTGCTAATAATTCTCAGTGTTGTCAGTCATGTCGTCGCTGTTCAACTGCTGGTTCGGCTTCATCTTCTGGGCTCTGGCCTACTTCCGTATGCGCAATGCAGATCGCAAGGCCGGAAGGAAGCGAAATACCGTCCTTGACGCTCTTTCAGTAGCGCTAAACGTGGTGATCATGTTGACTGGTGCTTTGTACCTCACACTGGGAACATACGTCAGTGTGCAGGGTATCATAGATCAGTTCCGTGCAGGGCAAGTGAGCAGTGTCTTTTCATGCAAGAGTAATGGGCTTTGAGGGAAATCGGAGTATTATTCTGGCGCTTTGGTTTAGTTTAGCACTTATAGACAATAGACAGGCATATGATGATGACGACAGGTGATTGTTGACAGTAAAGGACTCGTCCCGTATGGCTGCTGTGTCGCTTTTACTGGCTCCCTAGTAGTCAATTCTCTTTATAAGAGATGAATTATTGAACAATGCACGAATGAGAGACGCGGAGTCATTTGATACACACGTTCGAGTCCGATCTGCTGGTGACTGAGAGTTGTTTTGATCTGTTCTTCTGTCACTCTTTCACCTCATGCACGCATTTTCCTCGCGGCAGTTATAATCTGCAAGGATATAGAACAATCGCATCGGATACGTGATTTAACCACGGTGGGAGATCCCGATACATCTTCATTGCCAATTTACCATAGTCTTGTGCTGAGTTCACAGGACACTGTGTCAGCATTTGAAGCCCTGAGAATCATCAAAGCCAACTTACCATCATCCTCGGTTCATTGAAGTGATTAACAGATAAATTATGGCCTTCTTGGCTTTTATCTGATGTTCATGCGCTACCCTCATCCAAATTGCTCCAATATCTCGGGAGTATATTTATCGATGCACGATCACTGCTTATCATGAGTGATGACCGACGCATACGAGACAAAGAGACATGAATTGAGAGACAACATCTATTTGTAAATAAAGCCTCCCTAAATAGTCCTCAATCTCATCCAGATGACTACTTGGGTAGGAGTTAGTGTACTCGGAACGAGATGCCGACTTGGAGATGCCAGTGTCATTAACCCACACTGACATCACTACACAAAGAATGGAACCCAAACTAAGCGACTCATCAATCTCATAATTCACCACTGTTACTAAAGCAGAAACATCAGTGCAAGGAAATAAGCTTAAGTGAAATCCCCAGTGTCAAAGAATGCGGAGCGGCTCCGGATCCGATGTGGATAACTGCCGATAAACGAGACCAAGTCCCACCGAGGATTCTCAATTGATCACTGGAAACAATTCCCATGTTCTAGGGTCCAATTGGATTAAGCACTGAATATAGAGAGTGAATCACTTGTCCGTCATAGAACATGACACTGGTATTCTAGTCATAGAACTCACAGTCGATGCCAAGTCCTGCACACCCACGCCCTTGAACCGAACACTAACATGACATTTGTTAATAGCGCCCAACCCCAACTGTCAACCATTGAACATGCAAATTATTAACCGATTCGGATCCTATTTCCGGGATTATAAATTCTTCTTCCTCCTCCTCCCCACTAACCTTTCCCTCAACCCATCTCAACTCTCATAGCAGTCATCTCATGTTTACTACACTCTTCACACCCTGAGGCATTAGAAAAACTGTACCCTTTTTTGTGATCTACCGTGTTTTGACACACATGACATTTAACGAACACAATGCAGAGGACAGCTGCCTAAAAAACCAGCACGAAAAGCAGGCCATACCCATAACTAACCCCGATGCCCCCCGTGGCGATGCCGTCCCGGCCCCGGACGATGCGGGCCTCGAGACCGGACGTGTAGCGCACCCCAGCGAAGCCAGCACCGACGACAGTGAACCGGACCTCGAATTCCCGGAGGGCGGACTTCAAGCCTGGCTTGTAGTCTTTGGATCCTTTTGTGGAATGTTTTCGATCTACGGTCTCATCAACACCTCTGCGGTTTTTGAGTCGTACTTTTCCGAGAACCAGCTTCGTGATTACTCGTCTTCGCAGATTGGCTGGATCTTCAGTCTTTATCTCTTCCTCGTCTTTCTTGTCGGTATCCAAGTCGGACCTGTTTTTGACAAATACGGTCCTCGACTTATTGTTGCCTCTGGAGGTATACTCATCGCCGCAAGTTTGTTTATTCTCAGCGTTTGCGAGGAATTCTACCAGATCCTTCTTTCATACTCGGTTGTGGGAGGCCTTGGAGGCGCCCTTCTCAATTCACCGTGTTATGCATCTATTGCCCACTGGTTCGACAAGAAACGAGGTCTTGCAACCGGAGTTGCAATGACTGCGGGATCGATTGGCGGCATCATCTTTCCCATCTTTCTACAGAAACTTCTTCCCAGCGTTGGCTTTGCATGGACGACCCGTATCCTGGGCTTCATCATCCTCGGACTCACCGTTCCCGCCACACTCTTCATGCGCTCGCGTCTCCCGCGATCAAACAAGGTGTCCTCGGTCTGGCCAGACTTGAGCATCTTCAAAGACCTAAAGTTCACGTTTTCCGCATGTGGAATCTTCTTTATGGAATGGGGACTCTTCGTGCCGTTGACGTACATCGTGTCTTATGCCGGACGACACTCTGGCGACGCCAACAGCTCTTATACCTTGATTTCGATCCTCAATGCGGGTTCATTGCTTGGTCGTTTTCTCCCCGGTCTTCTAGCTGACAAGATTGGGCGGTTTAATGTCATTCTACTGACGCTTGGTCTCTGCATCATATCGGCTTTTGCTCTGTGGTTGCCAGCCGGAGACTCCAAGGCTATGATCATCGCGTTCGCTGTTGTGTTCGGTTTTGCAAGTGGTAGTAACCTTGGACTCACACCAGTTTGCGTAGGTCAGCTCTGCGATCCTCGCGACTATGGACGATTCATCTCGACGGCTTTCATGGTAGCTAGCTTTGGAACCCTCAGCAGCTTGCCCATTGCTGGTGCCATTCTCGAGGCTGGTGACAAGGGTGACACTGGCTGGACTGCTCTCATCGTGTTTGATGGGCTGTCGTATGTGCTGGCACTCGCCTGTTTCCTTGCCGCCAGGGTGATGGCTGTCGGCTGGGATGTCAAGAGTGTCTACTAAGACGACTCTATTGGAAATGTCGCTCTTCTTTGGAGATGCACGCGATGAACTGAAATGTCATGCGATGCATTGTCTTCAATTGGACGAGTATGAGCGACAGGGAATGGATGGTCCGGTGATGTATTATACCAGCCGATAATCTTTACCGGGACCGAGATATCAACTGATTTTGTTCAAGATGCCTCCTCGGAGTTGTATTGTTACCGCTCAATTGCTGGGAGTAACAATGAGGAATGGGAAAACGATGTCCATTTGGATACTGCTTAGGTAGGTAAACTGACTGTAGTCGCTCTTTGATCATAAGTAGATAGAATTCACTCATTTTGAACAATTGCAAATGTAACATGCTGCGTTCCCACGGGATCAGGTTGTCAATGTCCGCGATTTTTAAACGTAAACTCAAGGAGATGCAAACATTGGAGATACAAGTCCGAAGCAAAAAGAGGGTCTCAGGTCCTCATCATGTCCAATGACGCATCTTCCCGTCGTCTCGCCCTCACCGAGAACCCGCGATTAACCGTATCTCAAAACGCTCACCACGACAGATTCTCCACGCGCTCTTGTGAGTGGCTCTCCTTTACCTTTCAACCCGGATCATCTATCTCCCGCCCTATATCACTCGGCATACTGACTCCGAGACCACCCGTAGCGCAAGGTCAAGCACCAACTGACCTTGTGCGTGTGTCGACCCTTTTTGGCTTAGGCCGTTGAATCCCGGCCACGGGATAATCTTGATACGAACCAAACCACGAACCTCCCGAACGCTCCTGGTATCAACGGTTTTTCCCTTCCAATTCCAAAACCTCAAGTTAATCGTTGCAACAGACAGCGACGTTTCTTTTTCTCTCTCTTCACTCCCTCTCCCCTCCACCCTCCGACATCATGCAGTCCTTCGCCAGAGCCACTCGCGCCTCGGCGCTGCAAAACGTTGGCCGCCGAGCCTATTCTTCGTCGCAGTATGCCCAGACCATCAACAACCTGCGCATCAACGCCGACACCAAGGTCATCTACCAGGGCTTCACCGGAAAGCAGGGAACGTGAGTTGGCGCAATTATCGAATTTCGAGAGGGTATATAAAATTAACGAATGACGTAGTTTCCACGCTCAACAAGCTATCGAATACGGTACGGCCTTCGCTATATCGATGTCACGATGATACATGTGACAAAAAACTGACTCTCGACAAACAGGCACAAAGGTCGTCGGTGGAACAAACCCCAAGAAGGCTGGCCAGACTCACCTCGGCCTCCCTGTCTTCAAGAACGTTGGTGAAGCCGTCAAGGAGACTGGTGCCACTGCTACTGGTCTCTTCGTCCCGTACGTCTAAATCAACCACACACTCCAACGAAAACGACCCCTAACAATTTTTCTCAGTCCTCCTCTGGCCGCCGCCGGTATCGAGGAGGCCCTCGAGGCCGAGATCCCCCTCGTTGTCTGCATCACTGAGGGTATCCCCCAGCACGGTAGGTTTTTTGCAACGTCGATGGAACGTTTTGAAGGTTTCTAACATGGGACCCACTTAGACATGGTTCGCATCACCGACATGCTCAAGACCCAAAGCAAGACTCGTCTCGTCGGACCCAACTGCCCCGGTATCATTGCTCCCGAACAGTGCAAGATCGGTATCATGCCTGGCTTCATCCACAAGCGCGGCCGCATCGGTATCGTCTCTCGTTCAGGTACTCTCACCTACGAGGCCGTCAACCAGACCACCCAGGCCGGTCTTGGTCAGTCTCTCGTTGTCGGGATCGGCGGTGACCCCTTCTCCGGTACCAACTTCATCGACTGCCTCAAGGTCTTCACTGAGGACCCCGACACCGACGGTATCATCATGATTGGTGAGATTGGTGGTTCTGCTGAGGAGGACGCTGCCGAGTTCCTCAAGCAGGCCAACACTGTCAACGGTGGTAAGCCCGTTGTCAGCTTCATCGCTGGTATCTCTGCTCCTCCCGGCCGACGAATGGGTCACGCCGGTGCCATCGTTTCCGGTGGTAAGGGTGGTGCCGACACCAAGATCAAGGCTCTTGAGGACGCTGGTGTCATTGTCGAGCGCTCTCCCGCTGGTCTGGGCAAGGCTCTCTACAACGAGTTCGTCCGCCGCGATCTGCTATAATTTTATAACTTAGCTACGTCTACTATTTGATTCACCCTTGGGAGACAAGATGTGTGAGTCGGGGAGTGAGTTAGTAGAGTCCGGTTCGTTGACCGAGTACTCGCTCATGGAGGGCTATTTGCATCATACTGCATGATTTCTTCGTACGTACCTGATAGAGCAAGGATGGTCTGGCTGGCGCGCAGGCTAGATTGTGGAAAGGCCTTTTGGTGTTCCTTTCCGCAGGCGAGTGTGCCATAACCCTCAGCACGCAATACGCCAACAATGTCACATTACATGAACCATCTAATGTCGAAAAGTGTTTCAAGCTATACAGTATTTGACCATGCTGGAGCATGCACATGTGACAATGCAACGTACAAGAAATTGTGTAGCCGTGCAACCAAGTGAAGAATTGCAAAGACAATGCTATACGTTAACGAAAACAATTAGAAGGCTACGGCTGTGTGTCTCAAATGTTAATAGTTTTGTTAAGTATGGATACAGGGAGGCAGAAAAACTAGAATAATCTTAAGAGTCGAGCAAAAAAGGTTTCAAGGTTGACAATGTAAGGGAAAAGTGCTGAACCTTGATGAGTTGACTGAAAGGAGCTTCCACACAAGCCAATACTTAAAAGTCGGCATTGCAGTCCTTAAAAGCCCTGGTTTTTACAGTCAGAATTTAATGTGAGAAAACCAACAGAAAATAGCAAAGCTACATTACCTACTTATGTTATGTGATTGACTCTACCTTAGTCAATATTCCTTCTCACTCAGTGAAGTCGGAGCTCTACAAAATTGAATAAGCTCTTAGTGACGCAGTCGAAAACATGCAAACCTTTGTTGTGAACCACAGTCAGATAAGGCAAAGTCTTTAGTGAACAAAGTTTTTATTGAAATAAGGTATATATAAAGCAGCATTGTTCAACCACCTCCTCTTCCCATCGACGCACTCATACAAACAAACGTTGAACTTGGATCCAACCATTTTTCGCGGACTTGATCCATGATATTCTATTTTTGAACCCGACCTACCTACACTGCAACCCAACCTAGAGTAACACCCCCCGCAGGACGCTAACTATTAGCGGTCTCAGTGGAGTGACGTCTGCTTCCTACGCCACAGCCTGACAAAAATCAAGGACCCCTCCCTCTCCATCCAATATCACCAACCGAATAGCCTGCCTGACCTGCACAAGACACGACCTGACCTGCAGAAGGCCTGTCTTACGG
>NW_023501370.1:0-137482 GCF_013396195.1 Fusarium tjaetaba | reverse complement strand
CCTTTTATAGAGTTTATTTTATTACCTTAAACTTAGGTTTTATATTTTCTTACTCCTAGAGGCTAGTTATATAAGATATTGCTCTGCTGCAAGTCTTATCTCAGATTTCTAGGACAAGGGAACAATGGTACTGTATCATCTGAACATGTGCCAAGACTCAATCGTACAATTCAAAGGCCAAGTGAAGTTGTTGACTTCATGTTCCAGTGCGAGATCTACCTATGGTTGTTCTTGCAGTGGCAGGCAATGAACAGTTGACACTGTCCTCTCATCCCGTCTCTGTGACGCACAACCACTGGCAGCGGTTACACTGCATTGTGATCCGAATTTATGCATTACTTTCTTCGATATGGCTTTGCCAACATGTTTACCTCTCTTCACCATCACCTTCAAGCCTTTGGACCTTCTCAACCTTCTAACCTTTTTACCTTCTACCCTTCAACCTTTCCAACCTTCTCAACTATCAAGGCTCGTGCGTAATACAACAACATCATCCACCATGAGCATCACCGCTTGGACCGACGAGGATGTTCGAGCATCCTCCGTCCCCGAGAACGAGTTCCCTACTTGCTCATATCTTCGAGGAACTCGACTAGGTCGAGGTGCATGTGCCACCGTCTATAAGGTGCTGAACGTCAAGACCGGAGGCCTATTCGCCGGCAAGTCCTCTCCTCAAGCTGCCGATCACCTACGAGAGGAAGCTAGAAACTTGACCAGACTGAACCATGTGAGTCTTGATACACTACAGTGTTGGAATATCATGACTGACCATATCTTTGTAGCCCCATATTGTCAAATTCATCGAATACTGTGAGGACAAGCACAACCCAGCCGCCAACGTTCTTGTCATGGAGCTCTGCGCCGGGGGCAGTCTTCAAGACAGAATTCATGACAACTCTAAAGGCCTCAACGGTCACGACACCCTGCTAGTCTTGCTACAGATTGGGCAAGCCGTAGCGTATCTCCATGGGCAAGGACTGTTCCATACAGATGTTAAGCCACGGAACATCATAATCCGATCCTGGGCACCGGTCAATGTTGTCCTTGGCGACTGCGCCGAGGTAATGAAGGTCCAACACATTGACCTTCGCAAACGACCATATGGAACCCGTTCATACTGGTCTCCATATATGGAGAAGCATAGTAGGAACAGCGGGAAAAGCGACGATATTTGGGCTCTAGGCATCTCACTTCTCGGGATGATGGCCCAGTGGCCTCGCTGCCTCATTAAACAAGAGAAACTATACCCGAAGAAGTGCTACAACCATGCACACGAGCTGCACAAGCTCAATCCTGGTGACGATCGAACCCAGATTTTACTGCGCCTATTGGTTTGGGATCATAACATGCGGATCACCGCCCCCCAGCTGGTGAAGCTGACGGCTGAGCGTCTGGAGGCTGGCCCCAATTTTGTCGAGGAGCTGAAGTCTCCTGAGGGTTTCCAACCTTTGGTGTTTTGGTAGAGAAACATTTTTCGTCTTTTGCGGGGTTATCTGTTGCTGAGTTGAATCAAGAGTTTATTGATGGGAAATCTTGGAGCGACATGGGTGAGATTGAATATGGACAGAGAACGGCGAACGTGACTACGGAGTACCTTGGTACAGGATGAGACCTGTATAGCAGTGTGTTCTCACACTTGGTGATCTCAACTCAATAAAGTTGTTGGTACTAAAGTGTCTGATTTGTGTGTAGTGATTGTGACAGCGACGAGTTGTCGGCTGAATACGTTCCCGTTCCTCAAGAAGCATTATCGGTAGAACTATGAGCCGTATGTAAGTCGACCCTTGTCGGGGATATCTTGATGGAGTCCCATGTCGTACTTTTCCGACTGATAGCAGAACGCTCCGGTGTCGCTATCTGGAAAAGAGGAGGGATAGAATAGCTTATCGTCGGGACAGCCGAGGCCGTCTACAGCATCAAGTGCCGGGCCCAACCTTGTATAGAGTTATCAAGCCAATCCCAATAAACCAATTCCAGTGCTCATCATTGGAGCTAATGACGCGATTCGTAGGAGAATTAAACCCCCGCAAAAGTTATTAGTCATCACTTATCGCTCCCGGTTACGGCGATGTCGCAACCGTTGAATTACAAGCTACCTGTGGAGAGAAATACTGCTATTGATCCAATTGTCAAGGCGTGATTCCTATCAGTGGGAGAATTATACGTGAGGATTTCTGCTGCAGTTATCGAAGGATCTGACTAATACAAGAAAAGGGCCCTTTCGTCGCTGTTGATGTTGCGCTCCATATTAACCCCGAGCTGCCCCTCCCACTCCGTGCTCCGGACTACACTCGGAAGCATTATCCCTCTTCACTCATCAAGATCATTCTCAAGCAGTGTCAGCGTCATGAGTAACCAGACTCAGAAGCTCAAGCCCGCGGCTCGAGTCCAAGGCCAGAAGAAGGATGTTTGGTAGGTTTTCTACATCTTCTGCTAGAAAGAACGATAACTAACTCGGCCGAAATAGGTCCATGATCAATGAGGCTGCTGCGTCTTCACCTATCCAGCCTATTGTGAACTTGGGTCAGGGTTTCTTTGGTTACAACCCTCCTGACTTTATTCTCAATGCTGCCAAGGAGGCTTTGGATCGTGTTGAGTGCAATCAGTATGCGCCTGCTAAGGGACGACCGCGGTTGAGGAAGGCTCTTGCGGATGCGTACTCACCATTGTGGAGTCGCAAGTTGGACCCTGAGACTGATATTATCATCACAACTGGTGCTAATGAGGGTATGCTGAGTGCATTCATGGGTTTCATTGAGCCTGGCGATGAGGTTATTGTGTTTGAGCCATTCTTCGATCAGTGAGTGCCCTTACTTTGTACATTAACGACTGAGCTAACATTGGTATAGATACATTAGCAACATTCAGATGCCCGGCGGCAAGGTCGTCTATGTTCCCCTTCATCCTCCCGAGACAGGAGCCACAAAGAACTCTTCAGCCGCAGACTGGACAATTGACTTTGTCGAGCTAGAGAAGGCCTTCACACCCCGCACCAAGATGATTGTCATCAACACTCCCCGTGAGTATCACGAGCTTCCCGCTTATATCAGCGCTGACCTCCTGTAGACAACCCTGTTGGCAAGGTGTTCCACAAGGACGAGTTACAAAAAATTGCCGATCTTGCTGTCAAGCACCAGACTATCATTCTCTCAGATGAGGTTTATGACCGTCTTTTCTACGTGCCGTTTACGCGAATTGCCAACCTTTCTCCTGAGGTGGAGAAGCTCACTCTCACTGTTGGGTCTGCTGGAAAGAACTTTTATGCCACTGGCTGGCGTGTTGGTATGTCCAGAGTTTGCGACAGACCATTGCGTTTTGCTAATATTCTTTAGGCTGGTTGATTGGCCCCCCAGAGCTGATCCAGCACGTCACTGCCGCTCACACCCGTATCTGCTTCTCGACACCCGCCCCCTTCCAAGAAGCCGCCGCCATTGGTTTCGAGCAAGCCGACAAGAACGGTTTCTGGGATGAGACCATCAAGGAGATGAAGGCCAAGGTCGACCGCCTCAACGAGGTATTCGAGGAACTCAACCTACCCGTGACATACCCCGAAGGCGGCTACTTCCTGCTCGTCAACATGGCCAAGGTCAAGCTACCAGAGGATTACCCCTTCCCCCCTCACGTCGCAAGCCGGCCTCGCGATTTCAAGCTGGCGTGGTTCCTCATCCAGGAGATTGGCGTTGCGGCTATTCCTCCTACAGAGTTTTATACTCCGAACAATGCGCACTTGGCGGAGGATTATATCCGATTTGCTGTGTGTAAGAATGATGATATCTTGGAGCAGGCTAAGGAGAGACTAAGGGGGCTGAAGAAGTACATTCAAGAGTAGAGCGGGTTAGAAGGGAAGAAAGTTAGAGAGTCGGAGCGTGGTTAGATTAGACGGGCTTTGTAGATCTTGTGTTTATACTCTAGCCTTATGGTGCAGTTGGTTCGTATCTCAGTGCCTCCTGGTAGTGCATGAGGTTATGAGATAAACGATAACCAGGGTGTGAGGTACTCCAGTTGCCTTCCATATTATCTGGATATCTGGTTACTGTGTTCGAGCCTGAGAAAATAGTACAAGAACGAGAGTATTTCTCTTGATTATCTTACAGCTGCTGTATACATAGTTCACCGCTATATGCACAATATCTACAGTCTTGTCTCTGAACTCCGAAGTCAAAGTGGAGGATCCCGATCGTGGAACTGGCCTATCGTGGCCGCGGAGCCGGCCGTTAGCGAGCTGCATCGTGGGGTAGAGGCTCTCTTCCCCGCACAAGCAACAGAGCAGAACAGGCACTGAGTGGCTGCTGTAGCTGCGAGCGGGGGTGCAAATCTTGGGCTTATCAGTGGCGATGAGTTACGTTGAACTTGACACGTCCCATTCGTTCCATTCTCTGTTTGGCTATCACAGGTATCTCGTTAGGAAGAGGAAGGTGCCGTAGCACAAGGTCCAATTGTTTTTTGTCAATATGACGCAGGGAAGAGTCTCAACTTGAACCCGCTATCTAACCGTTGCCGGCCACGCCTCGCCTCGCCTCGTGAACCTGAACCCTTTAGTACTATCCCTTCTACAGCAACTGTCCTGTACAACGCCTGGGTTCGTTTGTTGATAAGAGCCACAGAGGCCCCGTTGTCTTTTCTATCCTTTCCCTTTTGACTCTTGGACTCTTCTTCTCTTCCAAACAACCATTCGAGATACCCATTCCCTTTATTCATCGCTATCATGGCGCCTAGCGCTGTATCTCCCACCAGGGAGTCCAATCCTGAGCCCTTGGCCACCCTAACCTCTAAATTCGATGATACCCTTCGATTCTATCTTAACGGAACCAAAGTCGTTCTGGACGACATAGATCCAGAGGTCACAGTCTTGGAATATCTTCGAGGAATCGGTCTCACAGGGACAAAACTGTAAGCACTTATCGCCCCCAAACCCTTCTATCGTGGTTCTGACCATGGTAGTGGCTGTGGCGAAGGCGGTTGCGGAGCTTGCACAATCGTGGTCAGCCAGTATAACCCAACAACCAACAAGATCTACCATGCCAGTGTCAATGCATGTCTAGCTCCTCTCGTCAGTTTAGACGGTAAACATGTCGTTACTGTTGAAGGTATTGGTAGCTCCCAGAAGCCCCACCCAACTCAGGAGCGCATTGCCAAGTCTAATGGCAGCCAATGTGGTTTCTGCACTCCTGGTATCGTGATGAGTTTGTATGCTTTACTACGAAACAACGACTCGCCCTCCAAAGATGACGTTGAGGAGGCCTTTGATGGCAACCTGTGTCGATGTACTGGCTACCGTTCCATTCTAGATGCGGCTCAAACGTTCAGTGTTGATAAGCCGGGTATGAAGTTTAATAAAGCAGGGGGCACTGGATGTTGCATGGAAAACGGTAACGGTCCACCCAGCGGAGGTTGCTGTATGGACAAGGCAAACCTTGATGATGCACCAATCAAAAGGTTCACCCCTCCAGGTTTCATCGAGTACAACCCAGACACGGAGCTTATCTTCCCACCCGCTCTCAAGAGACACGAGTTACGGCCTCTAGCATTCGGAAACAAGAGACGGAGATGGTATCGCCCTGTCACCGTCGAACAACTCCTGCAGATCAAGAGTGCTCATCCTCAAGCCAAGATTATCGGTGGAAGCACAGAAACTCAGATCGAAACAAAGTTCAAGGCTTTGGAGTACCCTGTGTCAGTTTATGTTGGCGATATTGCCGAGTTGCGGCAGTACACTTTCAAGGAGGATCATCTTGAGATCGGTGGCAATGTTATCCTGACTGACCTTGAGAGTATTTGTGAGCATGCTATCCCTCATTATGGACGGGAACGCGCACAGGTATTTGAGGCGATGCTCAAGCAGCTCAAGTTCTTTGCTGGCCGACAGATTCGAAACGTTGGTACTCCTGCCGGTAACTTGGTCACAGCATCGCCAATCTCAGATCTCAACCCCGTATTCTGGGCTGCGAATGCTGTGTTAGTGGCCAAGTCATCCACCAAGGAGACAGAGATCCCTGTTTCCCAGTTCTTTACAGGTTATCGAAAGACAGCACTCGCACTGGATGCGATCATTGCGTCAATCCGAATTCCAGTCACTCAAAGCAAGGGCGAATTCTTCAGGGCGTACAAGCAGGCCAAGAGAAAGGATGACGATATCGCCATTGTCACTGGAGCTCTGCGGGTTCGCTTGGATGATGAAGGCATCGTTCGAGAAGCAGCCCTCATTTATGGTGGCATGGCTGCTATGACGGCTGCTGCCAAAACAGCAATGGAATACCTTGTCGGACGACGATTCGCCGACTTGGAGACTTTGGAGGGAACTATGAACGCTCTTGGTCGCGACTTTGACTTGCAATTCAGTGTTCCGGGTGGCATGGCGTCTTACCGAAAGTCTTTGGCCTTTGGATTCTTCTACCGATTTTACCATGACATTCTGACAATTCTCGATGGAAGCTCGGAGCAGGTCGACAAGGAGGCTATTGACGAGATTGAGCGAGATTTGTCCAGTGGAGCAGTTGATGAAGACGCTGCTGTGGCTTATAAGAAGGAAGTGACCGGTAAATCTAACCCTCATCTGGCTGCCCTCAAGCAAACAACAGGCGAGGCTCAATACACCGACGATATCCCTGCCATGAAGAACGAGCTTCACGCCTGTTATGTTCTTTCAAAACGAGCACACGCCAAGATCATCTCTATCGACTACTCTGCCGCTTTGGATATTCCGGGAGTAGTGGATGTTGTTGATAAGGATGACATGCCAAACCCTGATGCCAATAAATTCGGTGCTCCTCACTTTGACGAGGTTTTCTTCGCTGAGGGCAAGGTTCTGACAGTGGGTCAGCCGATTGCCTTAGTTCTGGCAACTTCTCCTCTGCGAGCTCAGGAGGCTGCTCGGGCAGTCAAGATCGAATATGAAGATTTGCCATCTGTGCTCTCGATTGAGGATGCTATTGCAGCCGATAGCTACCACAACTTCTACAGAGAAATCAAGAAGGGAGACACGGAGAAGGCTTTCAAGGAGTGTGACCATGTGTTCACTGGAACAGTAAGAATGGGCGGTCAAGAGCATTTCTACCTCGAGACCAATGCTTGCTTGGTCGTCCCTAAGCCTGAAGATGGAGAGATGGAAATTTTTGCCAGTACTCAGAACGCGAACGAAACGTAAGTCTTGCTCTTGTTGTTTCTGCTTGGCGAAATAAGATACTAACACTTTTTTCAGACAAGTATTCGCTTCGCGAGTCTGCGATGTACAGTCAAACAAGGTTGTTGTTCGTGTCAAGCGACTGGGTGGCGGTTTCGGAGGAAAGGAGTCACGATCAGTGATTCTCAGTTCTATCTTGGCGCTTGCGGCAAAGAAGACCAAGAGACCAGTCCGATACATGCTGTCGCGAGAGGAAGATATGGTTACAAGTGGACAACGCCATCCTTTCCTTGGAAAATACAAGGTTGGAGTGAACAAGGACGGTAAGATCCAAGCTTTGGATTGCGATGTCTTCAACAATGCAGGTTGGACATTCGACCTCAGTGCAGCCGTGTGCGAACGAGCAATGACCCATATCGATGGTTGCTACGATATTCCTAATGTGTACATCCGAGGACGCCTGTGCAAGACGAACACGATGTCCAACACTGCGTTCCGAGGATTTGGTGGACCTCAGGGGATGTTCATCGCAGAGTCGTACATGGAGGAGGTGGCTGACCGATTGGGAATGCCCGTCGAAACGCTGCGCCAGATCAACTTGTACGAGAAGGACGGCCAGACTCATTTTGGTCAAGGCCTTGGAGATTGGCATGTTCCCCTGATGTACAAGCAGGTGCAGGAAGAGGCGATGTACGAAGCACGCCGGCACGCCATTACCGATTTCAACCAGACGAACAAGTGGCGGAAGAGAGGTCTGGCTCTGATTCCGACCAAGTTTGGTATTTCGTTCACCGCTCTATTTCTGAATCAGGCTGGCGCTTTGGTGCACATCTATCACGATGGCTCTGTCTTGGTGGCCCATGGTGGTACTGAGATGGGACAAGGCTTGTATACCAAGCTCACCCAGATTGCAGCACAAGCACTGGGTGTTCCATTGGACAACGTCTTCATCTCCGAGACTTCTACCAATACGGTGGCCAACGCCTCTGCAACAGCTGCTTCAGCCTCGTCAGATCTGAACGGATACGCCATCTTCAACGCGTGTGAGCAGTTGAACGAGCGACTGGCACCATACCGCAAGAAGCTGGGCCCTGAGGCGAGCATGAAGGATCTTGCCCATGCTGCTTACTTCGATCGTGTCAATCTTTCTGCCCAAGGCTTCTACAAGACACCTGAGATTGGGTATGATTGGAACACTAATAAGGGCAAGATGTTCTTCTACTTCACTCAGGGAGTTGCCGCAGCTGAAGTGGAACTGGATCTACTGACTGGAACATGGACCTGCATACGCGCAGATATCAAGATGGATGTTGGCCAGTCTATCAACCCAGCGATTGACTATGGTCAAATTCAGGGTGCCTTCATCCAGGGTCTTGGTCTCTTTACAATGGAAGAATCGTTGTGGCTACGCAACGGTCCTATGGCCGGACATCTCTTCACACGGGGTCCTGGCGCATACAAGATTCCTGGGTTCCGAGATATCCCTCAAACTTTCAACGTGTCACTCCTCAAGGACGTGGAATGGAAAGAGCTACGTACCATTCAACGCAGCCGTGGTGTGGGTGAACCGCCCTTCTTCATGGGGAGCTCGGTCTTCTTCGCTATTCGAGATGCACTCAAGGCAGCGCGCGCACAGTTCGGAGTAAAGGCTACGATCGGCGATGACTCTTGTGAGGGGCTTCTGCGGCTCGAGAGTCCAGCGACGCCTGAAAGGATCCGATTGGCGTGTGAAGATGAGATTATGCGCAAGGCGAGAGTCTTGCCCAAGGAGGGAGAGAGGAGCTTCTTTGTTGCGATCTAGTCTGATACATGAACTTTCTAGGAGGAACTACGAGGTCTAGCAAGGATTTTGGTGTTTGGGAAACTTGTTACTATTGGAGTTAAGGTTGACATGGCCAGGCACACTTTACGAGTAATATGAAATGGATATCATGTTTGTATGGCAGAATCTCTGACCTTGGTGATGTACGTGCGTCTTGGCCCAAGTAAAAACGAAGTTACCAACAGAATATGGATCAAATCCTATTGGTCAAAATCCTCTTTAACCTTCCAAAGTCGTCAACCACCGAACTGAAGCTACCCGTGAATCGGCGACATTCGGAACGAGAGCAACGAACTACAAGAATACTTTCAACGGCAAGTTGACAATATGACATCAGCGATATAGATTAACGAGGAAAGGATGCTATGCGGCAATTAATATAGTGCAAAAATGAGAAGTGATATTAACATGATAGAGTTACAGTGAAGGAATAATAACGCGCAGAGATGCCCCAGACGAGCTATTACTCGATTTGGACAAGTGTTTCAGCCTGCTGTGAGTTTATTTAGCGCCGTTCTCTTTCACCGAAGGTCAAGGTCAGCAGCGGATGCCATGGAGTAAGGTATCTATCGTACCAGATCCTTTTCTAGAAGATCATGTCAGAAATGGTCAAGAAAAGACTCATGGTCCCTGCTGTGTGCACGGTCTGTTTTTATCATTTGAGAGGAGTGAGATGGCCTGATTGTTCAAGAGAATGGGATTGTACCTAAGTATGAAATTAGAGGCTGGGGTCAGCGGATGTGAGATGTTGGAGTTCAATTGGAGGCCTGTCTGTCTTATTCAGATATGGACGTATATCTCCCATTCTGGCAGTTATATGCCCTTCATAATGGTCTACCTAGGTTGTACCCCAGAAAGTGAGGTAAATGCATAAAGTACAGTTTTCGTCTTGTCTCGCAACACTGTATAGTGTAATTACATTATGGCTATGACCTAGGTAATGAACTCTGTATAGATGCTTCGGCTGACTGCTCTTGCCTCGGCTGCCGGCAGTTTGTAAGCAATTAAACTGGAAGCCAAGTTGCCAACTAGTTCGACATTAGAAGCTCATGAATCGATGAGTATGATTAATGTACTAACTTGTGTATGTCTGCAGGTTTGAGGCTTTTGGGAATAGTTGTTCTGGACTGTGCTCCGGCGGTACGGAGACTCACCCGGACCCGCCCCGGCCGCTCGTTCACCGAGACCGGGGGACAATGACCACTGACACCATCCCTAAACCCCGCTATTCCAGTACGTCCAGCCCCCAGAGAGCAAGTTCCCGCTGGTAGCCCTCTGTCTGAGTGAGGAGGTGCAGTTGACGTTTAGCTCTGGCCTGTTACTTCATTCTCTGAAATGGGGAGAGATCTCATTCTCTCATTTATAATTTTTGACTAACATTAACCAAACCCATGTCAAATACGAGTCACTTTTAATATTTTTCACGCTCTTGACGACGATATTCAACGTAAACTGGCTGATCCAAGGCCCACTTCGCTCGTGAGCTGTGCGCTGCTTCTGCTTCTAAGCGCCCCCACAATCCTCAGTCAAAGTCACTGGGCTGGGTGGTCAACCAAGCAAGACCAGCCTATTTCGGCCCCAGGTCTAAGCCTAAGCCTAAGCCTAGGCCAACGCCTCCAGCTGGCTCAAACTTCACCGTCCAGGTCCTCGTAAGTCTTTTTGCCTTCTCTTTCGACTTGGGCGGCTACAAGACAAGCTTCTGGTGTCCATTGCTTCACCTCTCCTGGGCCAGCCTCGGCTGCTGAGCTATCAATTCATCTCTTGCATCTCGTTGCACTCACTCGTGCCCTTCAAAACCTCATCCTTTCGACCGTTTCGGCTCACACCACCTGCGCAGCCACTTTCCCTCCCGTCCTCCCCTCCCCCTCCACGGGACCAATTCACGCGCTCGCGACTCCTCCCAGAGAAAAAGCTACCTTACAGTCAACAAACCTACACCCGCGCACAGGACCTGCAGAAATAGCAATCGCAATCGCAACAACTAGACTAGCCGCCGACAACGTGCGAATGGATCGTGTCGCTTCGGCTGAGCTGTAGACCCATACAAGTTTGCTGCAGCGAGCCGCAAATGATCTGCGAACCTGACGCCGCCTTGCGTAACCAAGAGATCCAATGGGAGCATAAGACACAATGACCGACCGGAATGCCTCTACCATGGGCAAGAGCGCTAAGCAGGAGCCCGCCAAAGGCGACGATGGCAAGGCTGTGAATCGCGACAAGAGCTCGAATGCCACTGCTTCTGGGAATAACAAGGCCCCTACGAAAAAGAGACGCAAAGTCAACCACGGTACGTTTTCCTAAGTAACGACGCTATCCTCCCTTGTACAGGTTCTAGATGTGGTGTTGCGCCTGTGCTCATGGGGGTTCGCGCTGGGGTTGTGAGTAAAGGTCATGATGCTGGATAGTTGCGATCAAAGGAATCCTGCATCATGACCAATCAACTAGCCAAGCCATCGACCCGTCAACTCCAATTCCAAGGGCAAGGTTCAACATGGCGCATGCATCCATCTATCTACCGTAACAAGAAGAACATTGGGCTGACATCGCTGCGGCGCTCCATTATAGCTTGTGTATATTGCCGACGATCTGTAAGTCAACCCCAAGTTTCAACGACGCGCGTTCGCATTGGTTCTGTCTGGACCTCGAGCAGCTTTAGGCGTTCTAAGCAGCCAGTTCATTTGTTGAGCTGAAGTATTGTGCGACGGACATGGCGCCTATGAGACAAATCTCGTCTAGTTTACCCATTACTTTGCATATGTGAACTTTGAGAGAACTGTAGCTGACAATCTGTTTTCTACCTGCGTCCAGCATATGACTTGCGATCTTGTAAGTACGATCCTAGGCGACCCCTGCTTCTCACCTTGATAACATGCTGGGACACCTGAGCTGCAGCTGTTGTGTTCAGCTATTCAGGGGAGGGGCTGGCTTTCTACACCATCAGAACCAAGTCACTGACGCCATGAATAGGAGAGACCATGCACCAGATGTATTAAGCGGAACATTGGACACCTCTGTCACGATGAGCCTCGCGATGCCGATTCCAAGAAGGCAAAGAGTGTTCAGAGCACCCAGAGCATACAGGCGCCCTCTGTAGTTGATGAATCGGACGCACAGTCCGATATGGCTCGTAGCTCGATTTCTAGTACCATGGGCCCACCTCCCCCAACGTTCGACACGACGAGGCAGCAGCGAGGTTCCAAATCTTTTGGGGGAGTGCTGGGTCAAGGAAGCCCACTGTCCATTGTGCAACCCGGCCAGGTCTCGGGCCTGCAGGGCAATGCGTTGAACAACGGCAACAGTAACGCGAATCAATGTACGTTTAGTGTCCCTCTGTCCTGCCCTCCACTGAGAGGGGCCTGTCCCTTGTTTCGATTTTTAATCACGAGCGGAGCGGAGCTGGGTGGGCTGAGGCTGGGGCTGCCCAGAAATCTGTTCCTGATCTGAGATCGCTGACACGCCACTAGTTGCTGGCTTCCAAGATGCGTGGATGACAGCTCAGAACCATTTTCATGATATGCACAGCTATCACCCCAACTACATGATTGCCTCAGAAGTCACTCACGAGTTCAATCTTCTCAACGATTTCCTCCATACGAGTCTACTCGATGACGGTAGTGTGCCGCCAGAGGAACAACAGAGCCCGGCATTCAAGCGGTCGAGCCAGAGCCAGTCGGAGATGCTACCCAGGTTTGGAAATAACACCAACACCTCTATGGGAGCCGGTGGTTCAAACACCATGTCAAACATGACAGAGGGATCAATGCTGCCACCCCCTCCGAATGTTGAGGGCAAGAACATTCCACGACCGGGAAGCGTTGTGCCCGCTGACAAGGCTCGCGAATACTATCTACAGGCCGCCGACCCATCAGGCAACGACACGCCAGAGGAGCGAATGGGACGTGTGCTCAGGGCCAAGTACGACGCTGGACTGCTAAAGCCGTTCAATTACATCAACGGTTATTCTCGCTTGGGTGCATATCTCAATTCACACATCACAACAGCGTCACGGGAAAAGATTCTAAGGACCATCGCCCGGTTCAGGCCCGCTTTTCGAGAAAAGGCACATGCTCTGACGGATATGGAACTTGTGTACGTTGAGATGTGGTTTGAGAAACAGCTCATGGACTACGACCGGGTGTTTGCAAGCATGGCAGTGCCCGCGTGCTGCTGGCGAAGAACCGGTGAAATCTTCAGGGGCAACAAGGAGATGGCAGAGTTGATTGGCGTGTCAGTAGCTCAACTGAGAGATGTAAGTCTTTGCTTTGCTTGGCCTACACCTCCTCGTGACAGTAGTTTGGTGCAAGCCAAAGCACAGGGGGTTTTGGCAAATGAATGGATTGCTAACGTTCGCTTACCCTAGGGCAAAATCGCGTTGCACGAAATCCTCACAGAAGAATCAATGGTGCGATACTGGGAAGAGTTTGGCACGATTGCCTTCGATCCAGCGCATGAGACCCTCTTGACAGCCTGCTCTCTGAAGAATCCAACCCCTGGGTCAACGCATCCAGTTGTGAAATGCTGTTTCTCGTTCATGATCAGAAGAGATGAGCACAAACTGTACGTATTCGTCACTCTGGCTCCATCTGCCTCCTTCGCAATATTGACTAATTCGAATAGGCCAGCTCTGATTGTTGGCAATTTCTTGCCGCATGACCCACCAGCACAATAACCATGGGTTTGATACATGTATATGCCGTAAATATATGATGCTTCGTGAGAAGAAGCACAGCATGAGTTGCCACACTTGCAAAAGAGTGCTATAAGGCCTCAAACATTACCTGAGTCAGAAAAAGAAAATAGGTGGAATTGGGAAAGGCGCTAAGATACAAGGATTCGGAGCGTATGTATTCATTTGCATTACGTTAGACAGGAGACAACAGTTTGAATATTATCTTGCTTTCGAAAAGTTCCTTGGTGATGATATTCTTCTGGGTTCTTGGGCTCTCGACCTTTTGAGCCCGGTTTTCGGCTTTGGGCAGTTGGTTGGGCAGTTGGAAGGAGCATTCTCATCGCTCCTGCTCTCAACCGTTCCGCAGCAGACTCACATGACTGAATTCTAAATGCAGGAGGATCTTATGGGGTTGAGGTATTCCTTACCTTAACGTACCTCACCTATTCTTTCCGTTCATATACCTGATAATCACGTTATTCTCCAAATACACGGCTTCTGATACAAGGCGGCTGCTTTCTCCTTTTTCAAATCTGTCATGGCGTCGGCTGAAGTATCTGCTATAAACCACACCAAGAAGCTCGAAGAAATCATAGGCAAGGATTAAACAGCGAATAGACGTGGCAGATATTACTGACTCGCAGTATCGGGACAGAATTCGCCACGGATCTCTTCTCCAAGTTGCCCACCTCATGTGACTCGAGCTCAACCGATGTTCTCCTTTCCGACCTGAACCATCACATCAACACGGCCAATAATCTTGCGGAGAACCGCATTGCTCCTCCGTTAGAAGTCTCCAGGGATCTGAAGGATATTGGAAGGAAGCTATGGAACGAATGTATCAAGGAAAGGAGAAGGAGGGACAACCTCCTGCAGTCCGCTTCTAGAACTCTACTGCTGGTTCGCACTCGGGTCCTGGCCTTCCTCGCCCATGCTCTGGCACGGGAGCATCGACGTGGTAAGAGGAGGGATAATCTGGAAGAAATAATATACATGATGGGCTTGTCACTCACGTTGGCGCGAGTTTGTGTCGAATCATCGGACCTGGATGGCGCGCTTCTGAGTATGGCCAAAGCTGCGGACTACATCGGCCGACTAAAGAAGATCGACAACTTGACCGCTGAAGATACCACGCAGGTGCAAAAGATTGAAGCTGAATATTTGACCATGCGATGTGCTTTGGTGAGTTGAAAAACAGCATCTCTGACGACTTGCTGACTGGTCAAGTCATGGAAACAGGGCCGTCTCGACGTTGCGGAGCACATGTACGCCAAAGCAGATGACCTCTTACACAATCTCGGTCCAACTTCTGCTGAACATTTGGCTGACACGTTTCACGGTATTGGGGGCGACCTCTTGTCGAGAGGCGATAATGAAATGGCCTTGAAGTGGCTCCGGCGTGCACTTGACCTCATAAATGACCAAGCGCTAGAAAGGCTTTCAATTGAAGGGCTGGAACTTCGAATATCCATCCACCACGAACTCATACAGGCATTTATCGCCACCGGATCGCAAGATGGACTGGAAGAAGCTGAGAATCTTGTGTCGCATGTGGAGTCAGAGATCGGGGACAAGCCAGTGGTACTACATTGGAGACTCGAGATTCTTCAACGGTCTCCCAGCGAAGTCTTCAACGCCGATGCATGCGCAAGTATACTACGCCGCATGATACGTTCGCTCGATCTGTCGGACGCTGGGCTCGGCTTTCTTCTACACGGTATCAGCGAACTGCGAATGAGAGGTCCACGTTTAGCGATAGGTCTCATGGACGAGTTATTACTCAGGAAACTTATGCCTTCCCGTAACATGGATTGGATAGGCAAAGCAATTGTCCGGCGAGTTTGGATGGGCACGATGGAAGCAGATGCGTCTGTGAGTGTTGCAGATCTAACGCAAACACTGGATCAGCTCGTTCAGGAAGCTGGTCAGTGTGATGTTGAGGCCTCAACTGCTGCACTTTCTGTCAGTCTAAGTACTTCAACACTCTTTCGTGCACTTAACTGACAAGAGAAGCTCATTTGGAAGAAGCTTGATACTAGTTATTCCAAAAAGCAGTACAAAGAATCCCAGCTTTGGTGCCAGGCTGCGCTCCACTCCATCTTTGCGAATAGTGGCGAGGAGTGTCAGGGCAAGTTCAGCAGGCGGCTGGTGCTGTGCGCTACCTCTTGTAATGATGCAGAGGCTGCACTTTCTGCATTTCACTTAATGCCTAGAAGCATACAAGATGAGCCGCTCACCAGATATCTCATGTTCCGGGTTTCTCTTCTGAACTGGGACCATAACTTGGGTCGCCAATGTGTCGAATTCCTGGGCAAATTTGCCGAGAAATCTCAGTGCCGAGATATACTATACGCATGTATAAGAGATGCACAGCTCGTCGGCGATAAGCTGATGACCCTGGAAGCTTTGAAGGCGGTTGCCGAAACCTTTGATGATGAAGGCTCTTTGACAATCAATCTGCCATCGATTCTGAGGTGTACAATCAGGCTTATACACTCGCTTGAGTCGCAAGAGGGTAGCGAAGGAGACCCAAGTCCTGAACTTGCAGAAGAAACTTGCCGAATTTTCGAAAGGGGTAAGCTCTCTCTCAAGATGTTGACTGTGTTCTAACACGCACAGCTGGTGAGCACGCCAAATTGGAACCAAAGGATGAGCAAGGTTGCAAAGTCTTCACAGTATCGGAGCTGCACTGGTTTCGAAAGAACGCATACAACATCGGTGTGACAAAGTGTCATGTCTAGGGGCTGTGGCATCTAATCCGCATTTTCCGTGCGTGTCTCGCATTTGTGGATTGTTACCCATCCAATCTTCCTTCGGAGGATGATACTGATCTACGACTTATGTCCGTCCGTTGTCACTTTGTCGTCGCTGCGGCACTTATCTCCCAGGCTCGTACCGGGGACAAGGTAGATGAACAGCTGCAGCAGTACCTTGAAACGAGACGGCACATTTCAGAATTCGACACCCTTTTTGACGCTCATTTCCGAAACGATCCCAAGTCTCAGATATATCCCGACCTCCTGGCCAAGCTGTCAACGCTTTTTGTCTTTGACTTTGAGAGTGCTGTGTGCTTGAAGAGTTGGGACGATCTTAGTCAGATTATTAGAAGGGCTCGAATTTGCAAAGATGAGATGATGTACAAGGCGATGGGAGACTGCTTGTTAAGGAGTGAAGCTTCAGGAAACGGTATGTATTGACTGGTTTCTAGCAGTGCACACGGAAAACTAATTCCAGTAGTCGTATATGGAACCATGCGGCTTATTATCAATGAGATATTCTTACTGGAGCAATTTGACAATCAGCAACTCGCAAAGTACATGCGATGCATGTTCCAAGCTATCCTACCCCTGGACGACAACCTTGCTTTCCAGGTTGTGGGACAAGCAGTCCAAATAGCACGCGAAGGAAGCCAAGTAAGTGGTTCCTGTTACTATAGATTCTTGGTCGGGTTCAGTTCTAGGGAGTGCTAACGTTTTAACAGATGCAGAAGCCTTTTCCTGCAGAGGACTTGGACTGGATCATCGCAACAACATTTAATCATGCGATTGATATCTTGGCAAGAGGTGACGAGGATCTATGTCAGCAATGGGCTATGAAGGCCCTTGACCTGACCGAGTATATGGATGACAATGGCGATATGCGAGATATGCTGCGTGAGAGAGTTGTCAAGCTGGGCTTGAGCAAAGGGGCACCCAGCTGAGTTGCGACATATACTTGATTCACACCAATGTTCACGCACTTTTTGTCTTCAAAATTGGTACCGGAATATAAATGAAACGGTCTTGATGGAATATCCAAGCTGAAACTTGTCTTGCACATCTTGTGCTACCACACAAACGGTAAATTCGTGTATCCATTATAACCGTTGCAGAAAGTATACAGCTCTATGGGTCATGTCCCAACAACGCCGGGTGCGCCTCTGTGCTATGCAAATATCCTATACTCATCTCATGCAGCGCGTGGTATCTTCGTACAGATTCTCCCCAAGCAGTACTATACTATACTACCTGGAAGCAGCTATACGCAACAAAATATCAGGACGCCATGTCAAAAAAACAGAATGCACCAAAACCAGGCTGTTTATATGCGCCTTGTTCCTTCAACTTTTGCAGGTGAGCCAGCTTCCAGCACTAGACAAGGAAGACAAGGCTCATAAAATAAACATTAAAAATCGCTTTCGTAATTCCCCGCCAAACTCTTTATATAATATTGGCGATACTCAACCGCTCTTTGCTGGTAGCTGGAGCGGTTGCGCTTCCACTCGGTGTCCTGCTGCCCCCTGCCACAGGGCTCACCGCTGTGCTTCCCTCGCCCAACTTGGGTATCTCGGACCCGAAACGCGATACATCCCCTAGCCTTGGGAGTTCCACCGCTGGGCCAGGCGTCTCGCTCTTGATGGGCGGAGGCAGCGTCCAAGTTGCACTCGAGGGGGTCGGAGTCGTGGCTGGCACGCCATCCAGTCCACGAATGGCCGTCTCGAGTCTTGCCCATCCACCCCAATCTTTGTTGTCGACTTCATCCAATCCCGTACGAGCCTCAGGGCTGAACAACTCGTTTCTGGTGGCCGATGGGGGATGCTGAAACGGCGATGGGGACTGGTGTAGATGGACTTCTCGCTCTAGGCCTGCCCAAAGCCACGAGGCATCATGAGATGCCTGAAGATCGGCGGAAACGTATACAATCAAATCCTCGTCGCGTGAAAGCATCTGTAGAAGAGCTGCTTGATCTATCGATGGCCGTGAAGAACCAAAGTGCGGCGGTGCACTCCTTGCTAGGTAGTTTGTACACTCAACTCTCTTGGCTGCCAAGGCGGATACGAAGAACGACAGGTAACGACCGCATGCGATTGTGATATCCCTTTGTCGGTCGATGGAAGCCAGTGCTCTCACGGCCGTCACTGCAGGGTCTATGTAGCCTGTAAGGAGAAGAAATAGGGCACAGCGAAATATGTGCGTGGTCAACAATGCAGTTGCGCTGTCGGCCAAGAGGCTTCCGTTTAATCGATGAAGCAGAGATACTGTTTCGAGAGCAATGTGAGTGCAGCTTTCAAGAGAAGCCATCCGAGCCTCGAGGGGGTACACAGGATCGAGATGGTGCCGATGTAGGAGAAGACGAGCGTGGAATAGGTATGCCAACGGAGCAAGAAAGCCAGGTGCAAGGGGTACACTGCTCGCAGGGTCACATGCTGGCGGAAAGGTGTTCAGGCATTTCTTCAGATGGGTATCAAGGGTTGAAAGATGGGCTGATGACATCGACTGGGTTGTCAGTGCTGTAAGAAGCGATGAATACGACCGTACAACATGGATGACGGCGAGCAGAGAGTGAGTCAAAGGTTCCGCTCCCGTAGGTACCAACATGCCTCCTTCGTGGATAAACTGATCGTCAACCCCGGCTGGCAATGACACGTCGCAGTCGTCGTCGTCGATCAAAACAGGTCGGCTCAGCTCAGTAGCCAAGGTCCGGTCAAGTATGTATATCATCCACCAGGTCCTGCGTCGCATCTCTCCTTCGATCACCGGCCACGGCCCTGATTCAGCGTGCATGCCGAGATCTTGAGAAACACGAACAGCCCTACCCAACCATCCCCAAGCTGCTGACTTCAAGTTCATCTCGTTCAGGCAGAGAGTTACTAATGTTAGTGCCCGGGCATGTTCCAGAGTAAAGTCATTAGACCACGGGTCAATCATCTTGTTGGCCATCTCAAGAAATTCGGCAGGTTCGTAAAAGGAGTTTGGCTGGGAGCCTGATGCTGGGCTGAAGAGACTGCCAGTTGCCAGGACTGCGAAGAACATAGAAAGCCAGGCTGGGGACATTCTGTTGGACGCATTGCTGTTGTAGAGGCCGTTGATAGTAGATCGGAACGATGGCATGTGTATGATCGGAAACATGGAGTGGGACGAGTTGCAATAGGCGTGCAGCAGTTGGTCTACAACGTGCTTGGGAGGTAACTCTGGTCTCGGGGGGTCGAAGAATATAGGGGTTCGTTCACGATACTGGGCCGGGAGTTTCCAGATACCTCTCGAGAAATCGCGTACATTGGCCCTCGCTCTCGCTAGCTCTGGTACTGGTGCTGGTCTCTTTCGTCGATTCGGTTCGGATCCAATGGCTGGTAAGCTAAAGCTGTTCTCGTCACCTCCTTCAGCATCGAGGTCCATGGGCCCTTCTCGATCCTGAAGCATACGGCGCAATCCACTGTTCTCCCTTTTCACTCGTTCCATTTGCTTCTCCAAGTCCTGCACCTGTTTGATGGACGACATACGCCGGTTCGTCTCCTTGGTGAATTGACATTTGACATTTCGGCTCGAGCACTCCGAGCAACTTGTCGTCTCGGTTGCGTCACATTTCACCTTTCTTTCTCGACAAGCATCACAACTGGGGTCCTTCCTTCGTTGTCGGTATGCTCTCTTCTGCCCCTGACCACCTGGTCCTGATAAGTGGGCGGATGATGGTCCCGGAGTGCTGGCTACAGACTCATTCGAAGCGAGTGAATCGTGTCCAAGAGAAGATGATGTGGTCATTGGGCCGTACGGTTGAAAGCCCTGAGTGACTGGAGGTAAAGGAGGGATGCCAATAGGTTGGGGCGTTGCCGGAACATTCAGGCGTGGGTTGGTACTCATGGCCCCTGGCGCAAACTGGGACAAAGATTTGGGGGAAGTTGCAGATGAGACTGAAGACGAGTCGTAGGATCTGTTTGAGAGATTGGGCGAGCGAGCATAAACGTTCTGCGGCGTTGACATAGCTGGGTGCCCTCTCGGTGCCCAGCCTCTACTAGGATTTGTCGAGGAAGCCTCAAAAGGTCCCCCAACGGGATGAACGTTAGGGGGGCGTCGGTCAACGAGCATAAAGGTAACTCTGTTGAACAAAAGCTGCAGATCGTCAAGTACAAAGTGGGCAAACTCCCGTTTCTCGCTTTGCCCGGAAAGAAGAAGCTAGGATATGCCGTTTGTTTGTCAATCAACCCTGCAACGGAACCTTCAATCTTTGCCGCCAGTGTCCTAGTCCGCAATCAACAGTGTGAATTCGTCTCTGCGAAATGGATATCTTGAGTGTCGCGAAGCTGTGTAACCCGAGACCTTTTTGCTCCGAAGTAGTTATTCGGCTCATCACCTTGTTTAACACTAGGGATAGATTGCGGGTTTCCCAAACTACAATGCTTGGACCAGGAACGGCTAAGCAAAGCTTTAGGCCGTTACCGTTGTACCTGATAGCACTCCTTCTAGACTTAGAATGTCTATTTGGGGTCCAAAGTTCTAGTGGTAGGCGAGAGTATCTGCGGCTCGGAGTACTGGCCGAGTTAGAACGAGTGACTTCAAGAAGAGCGTCGGCTGTGTTGTGAAGTCGCAGCCTTAGAGACCCGGGACAATCTGTTGTTCTGGAAGGGCCTGCGAAGAAGAAAAGAAAAGGCGAGGCCACGAGGCCGGAGCTGACGTCGTTAGGTTTGGCTCACGGCGACTAGGCTGAGAGAAAGAGGAAATGTACCGTATGGAAGAAGAGGCGCCTGCAGGCAGGTATATCGCTGCTCGTCACTAGCTACCTGGGCGGGCACAACAGCAACAGGAGCAGCAGGAGCAGCACCATGTTAGTGGCGCTGGTCCGTGATCCGGGGCTCTCCGCGCGTTAACGCAGATTCGGAAATATTATCTGGGCCAGGCGATGGTAAATTGGGGGGAGGGGTGGCCGGACCCTTGACGAGTTGGCTGAGCAGGGCTGTTGAGAGATCAGCCATGGCCGCTAATGTGTTTCGAGCGGAGACGGGCATCCTTGAATATGTTGCTAGTCATAATCCCAGATCCTAGCAGTATATCCATCGATCCAACAAGACAAGTGCTTGTACCAACCCAATACCACCCTCGGATGTCAGAACTCGGGTCCGTAGTGAGATCTTGGACTTGATCATCAACAAGAAGACCCTGTGCGCCAATTGCTCTCAGCTATGCATGACTTGAGGACGACTTTGCAGAATATGCTCTTAAAGCTTGGTTGGTTCAGTAAGCGCACTATAAGTTCAGTAACCAACGACTGAGTGAGCCATTTCCTGCGCTGTGCTGACCGATATGCCCGTCTGGACCAAGCTTTTCTCGGCGCTGGTGTGCTGAGAAAAGCTTGGTACTTCCGGAAGTTGTTATGCACAAACAAGCCGGTCGATATTTGGTCATCTTTGCCTTGTGTTATCCGCGATGCCATGTGCTACCCCCGCGCCTAGATCGGCGTGCCTTGTTGTAGTAAGGTCGGTCAGGTATTCGTAGATGAGGCCCAGAAAATTCGCCGAATCTCAACCTCCAGTCTCAAACACGTTGACTTGATTTAAATATACAAAATACCACTATAATGAAACAGATCTATCCTAGATTCCCCGGACATAACACCTTGCAATAGTATGCAGCAGAACCGAAGTTCGTATGTATCGATCAAACCGAGTTACTTACGTGATAGTGACATGTTTGCAGCCGATTGCACACATCAGGGTGTAGTCTCAGAACTGAAACACATCGTCTGTGCGGTCTGGCATGGTTCAGCGGTATCTGGCTACTATCTGACTGCTTGACTAGTGGAGCGTGGAGCTATGGAGCTATGGAGCTCAACTGCACAAGGCTCACTAACTCCTGATTCATGGTTGTCATGCCAGATATGTGGCGTCAGCAGCCGATAGGCAGTTTGAGGCCAGGGATAGAATGGTGATGTAGACGGGAACTAGAATAATTAGTCGCTCTCGCGTTTGTGTGCAGTCCGAGCATGTCGATTACAATGGCCCTTGGCCCATTCGAGGCCTTGCGCCGAGCTGGTGGACTGGAATCGTTTGCTGGTCGACTTATGTAGAGGCCTGCAAGCTGCCGTTGGGCACACGGCCTGCCGGGCGGGCATGGGTTCGGTCATGATGGTTTCCGAAGGTGCCACCTTGTCCAGGTGTTCGCCAATGGGACGGTTATATCCGCCGCCGTGGGTGGGAGGCGGATGACGAATCCCCAGTCAGGGTCGCAGTGGGGATTCGGGCTAGAGCCGAGTGAACCGCCGGGAAGGGAAGGGTTGGACGGGTGGCTCGCCCGGGCCCTATATGAGAGAGCAGGATCTCGATATCTGGTCAGCGCGAGGAATGAAGGTTAAAATAAACTGTACTATACAAGCATATCAACCAGCTATGACACCAAGGCACTCGATAGGGGATGCATATATGTTAACGTCCAGGGCCCTGAAGGGTTCAAAGATTTCGCACTCCGCGCGGGACTGTACAATCATCAATACATACAGTGCTGCCCGGGCCATGACCCGCCTTGTATGTAACAGAAGGCAGGGGCATACTGTAAGAAAGCACAAGTCGGCGAGCAACCGGCGTTGGAGATTCGAGTGGCTTGCTTTCTTTAGACATCCTATCAAGCCCACGTCCATGACCAAGTGAAGTGGGAGAGATGCGGGCCCGCCTCGTATGCTGGTTACATCCATACGCATTCTAAAATTCCAGAAGGGCAGAGGCAGTGCTTCGATGCCAGGATAGAGTTGGGACGAGATGAGTTAGTTGTCCAGCCAAGTCTGATCCGTATGCAAGTCAATCCCTACAATTCAGAAAACCGGCGACATGGACATGGACCATAGACAACTGATTCATATTTTAGTGGCGGCAGGGGCGCTTCGCTTTGGGGAGTTGTCACGCGCCTCAGACTAAAGCAATTCGTTGCGGCGTCTACCAACAGCCGATTGAAGTGGAAACAGATGGTCCGCCAGCGGAGGCAGCGGGGCCGAACCGTTATTCTCTGCTCGGTGCCTTCTATGTATCGAGTCGTGTTTGGTCATGGCCCCCAAGCTCTCTGTGTATCCGTACGCAGTTTGGCATAATAGCAATGGCTGCGCTACGAATACTTGGCAAAGCATCGGATCGCGAATTGGAGTGATGAAGACGACGCCCTCATTCGCTGCTAGGCTTTGGCGTGTGCCCTTGTCAAGATCGAGGGGGCGGGGGCCGTGTGGGCTGAGATTCGAGTTGTGGTTTCGGATGCTGACTACCGTAGAAGGGGTGCCATATGTACATGCTATCGTCTTGCAGCAGGGACCACGATCTCGGAGACGGTTTTAGTGTGAGCTATGGCACCGTGTTATTGATACAGTACATATTCGGGCACTCGCATGCGCGCGAGAGAGCGAGAGAGCGATGCAGGCTGTAGATGCAGCTGAGGCTGAAGCGGAAGCGGAAGTATCTTTTTTCGAATTCGCAAATAGGAGTTGAGAAGAAGATGAGAATAACGTTGTTGGCGGGGGGGGGATGCATGCCGCGATACAACTTAGGCGAGCCTCAGGTTCACGCTGTAGACAGGGAAGGTAAAGTTAAGGTTGCCTGTGCTACAGGGGCCTCACCGTGCAGCAGCTGCCGTGTTTTCTCTGTTCATACAGTATCCGATGTGAAGTCAGGTAGGTGGTAGTTACCGACTTTCCTTGGGCTTGCTTGGTTGATTCAGGGAGCGAAAGAACGATTCTCGCCCAACCCACTGTCTCTGAGATGGTTCCTTCCATTCTTCGATCGGTTGGATTTAGTACCTGCCTATAGTAGATAAAGTTAAAGATTAACTCCTGCCTCTAGAGTTGTACATCTCCATGTGAGCAAACTTGCTAATTTAACTTCATGGAATGGTTGAACTGTCTGTATAACTTACCCTATTCCCATGCTCAGATTTCCATGTCAACGACGAAAACCTCCCTTGCTCCGTATCTTGATTCATCAGTCCCACTACCAGGTCTAACTTCCCCGTTTCCTATCTCTCCTCGTATTCTCCGTCGGCCTTCAATACCATTTCTTCAAACGACTCGCCTATTCCCTTCGGTCTGAGCTCCTTCACCCGGCCGAGAACCTTGCGTTTTCAACCACCACCTGAGAAGAGACGGACCTGGCGATCAAACCTGCCCGCTGGCACGGATTTAATAGTCAAGCCTTTGTTTCATCGGCCCGTCCTTTGTTTATGGGCCTTGTCATCCGGGAATGAGTCGTGCTTCTGAGTATCAAAGTCAGTCCCTGACACAGATAGGGCAACATTCAACTCGCCTCGAGCATCACACAGACTCGACAAGAAACCCAACAATCGAAAGACTGCCTCAGAGTTACTCAATTTTGACAGTCAGTGGTTGAAGATTAGCCCATCGGTGCGTTCTTCCATCCTCTGGGATGACGGTAAGAACCGTGCTACGAATTGACACCAGGGGTTTGTGAGCGATTGGCTAAATTTGTGAGCGATGGAATGTGGCAGCTCGAATCACCGCCACCGGCTGCATACATCCGCTTGTTGATCATTCTTCTTCCTGCCAGCTGTCGAAGTCCTCAACACTTCGACTAACTCAAAGACATCAAAAGGCAGCTGGCGTGCGCATAATTGATCAACATATCGCAATTAGATGTGTATTCTTGAGGTGCATTCTGTCACTCTTTGGCGGTTCATCCTTCCTATTCAAGACGATCGGCTCAAGCCACAGAAACGTTTGCATGTCAGGTTGACCAGAATGACCAATCATATAAGACGGATCTGTTGCACCTCACTTTTCAAGTGGTTTCGTTGGGGCTGATATAGACCCACATTTCACTATATACCGCCATGGGTTTGTATGGGCTTCATATTCTCCAGCAACCTGGTTTTCGGACCAAGCATATGGTAATCGCCTGGTTGGATACGCGAATTCGGTCTTCAGAACCACGTCAATCCACGTGTTTTTACCGTGGCGGATCGCGGAGAAAGATTATGACAGTTGGATAAGCATCAAGGTCAAGCCTTTTTCTCCCTCAGCTCCGTTGGATACTTCCTCACTGATAAGTATGCAGGCAGCTGTGTGGCACAACAGTCGCAATTTCAAGCACCGCTAAATCATAGAGCCGCCACAAGCTGAGACTAGCACAAGGCTTTGAGCATTTGACATGAATCATTCAAGAAGATGACATTCCGCATTCTTCACCTTGTTTTGAACAAATCTCCGTGCAATGTCTCCTCTAGCCACTCGACTAGCTAGCTATCTGATCCATTTGCCTGGTCAAAGTGCCGGCAAAGCTTGGTCCAATTAGCATGTGGCTCCTCCGCCCGATGTTTGGTTGCTAATCGGTTCTTGAGACATTCTAGCCGTCGTTGACTGGGATTCTGCCCCTTCTCTCCACTCGCTCCGAACAGACCAAGCACGCTTATTCTCAATTCAACATCCTCGTCCCTCATGACTCCTGGAGCTTACGTACCCTGTTCCACATGGCCTAGTTCTAGGACCAGCCTGCCAGCTCCATCGTGATGGATTAGAGCTCCATCGGTTGAGTTATGCCAAGGACAAATGAACGTGCCGGACAAGCAGATCTATAGCGTTGTACACGGCCCGAAACGCCTTTCTTCGTCTCCTGGACCGAGTTGAAGTTGTCTTGGGACTTGCGACTGGTCCCTCAACTGTGTTGGTCTGTGTTCTCAATCGACGAAGCGTCTGTCAGACAGGCAAGATAATAATGCACACTAGTATAACTAGTTAACGGGACACCTGCGTTCCGATGCCATCTGCCAGTTATATAAGCTACCGAACGGAATGGCGCCACCGACATTGCAACTAGTCCTCAAGCAGGTTTATGGTATCAGACAGCTTTGGCCGATTTCTTGTCATATTGCTTTCGCCGAGCAAGAGTTATCAATTCTAACTCTTAGTAATATCAGATACACGACTCTGTGACAGATAATGTATCCAAGAGGCGTTCGAGATTGTGTGGATTCTATTGGAGGGAAATCATTCGGAGACTTATAACCTCTTCAGATCAGAAACACGACTGGGCCGTCCATTCTCGATAGCAAAGGCCGAGTTGGATGACATTCCGGACCTACATCTCATCATGGCGGCACAGATCCAACCAACCCCCCGCATTCTGAAACTCAGCCATGTGCAGGGCAGTAGTGTCCCTGAGATGTCGGGGAACCGGACTTTTCCACCTCTGTTGTTAGGAATCGATCTTTCCGAAAAACCGAAAATCCAATGTGAAGTGTTCTATTAACCACAATGCTCTATTGCCTGCTGGGAAGGGACAGAAGCTGTCGATAGCGCATGACACCCTACAGATGTTGTGAATCCTCATGCACATCCGATTGTGATCATTGGAACTGTTCCGATTCGCACCGTTACACTATTTGGCGGATAAGATGCTACATGTCCTGACGAGGGTAGCAACCTAGCTGAAAGCTGAGGCGAGTCAAGATCAGAGGGCCATCCTCCCTTCTCGGCGTGCACGCATACGGCTCCTACAGTAGGGAACGATAAGCCGGCAATTCTAGCCAGTAAGTTGCTGTTAATCGATTCTCCTGACACCCACATCCTTTGAGCCCATGCTCGGGAGAAGACAAAACGCCTTGGCATTGAGACGGAAGAATACTACACATCATCGCTAATACCAAGCTGGCACAGAAGCCTGCGCAGATTCTGGCGATACCTAACACGGAACCCAGAGCGAGGCAGGAAAAACCTGGAGTAGGTAATCAATATGAGAGAATTGTCTCTCAAAGTTTGCTTGGCGTTTGAGAGTGCTGAGATGTGGATTTGGGGCCCTCAAGCCAACGATATCCCATCGGCCCATCCCAGCCTGTCTGTTGCTGAGGTTGTAGTGTACTGTGCTCTGAGGAGAACTGGACAAGGTTCATTTGCTTTTGGCGCGGGTGTCGGAACGGGAGTGCGTCCGTATTCCTGGAAATGGATGGTTCAGGGGTGGCACGATAAGCCGCTGTTGATGTCAAGTGACGGTCAAGACTCAAGATACTCAAGAGACTGGCATCTGAGGAGGAAATGAGAAGAAGCCTCTCAAGGGTGGAGAGACTTGTGCAGACTCTGGCCGTGGAGTTCTTTGTGCATGTGCCATGGCCCAACCCAACAAACGACTAATGTTAGGTAGGCACAAGACATACAGTAGGATGCTAATTGACCACTAGGCCGGGACTAGTACCCGAGGTCAGCACTTGAGGCGATGATCAGTGGACTTTGAAAGGAATTTCAATTGACAATGGCAAGAGACTCCGGCACTCATTTCAGCCCACGGATCCCAGGGCGACCTATGCGACTATGACAAGTCGCTTACCAAGCTTGCCAAGCAAGATACCTGTCTCAACACGTCCAGATCAATCAAGATACTATAACGACCATTTCAGCGAAGCGATACTACCTACTCCGTCTACATACACAGAATCCGCACATACAGTTAATATATCTATCTATTTACCTTATGCTTGATATACTTTCCGAGATCACAATGAATGAAACCACAAACAATGAATGGCTTTAACGGGGCCGGGAGCTCCCGCAACTCTACGTGCTTTCATTGGACGAGATGCTATCAATCTGGGCCTGGGCCTATCGAGTTCCATTGTCAAAACTTGATCAATCGGTGCAAATAATTCGAATTCTCCCCAGTCTAATTGCCTGTCTCTTTGCTGAAGGTGAAGAAAAAAAAGAAGTAAAAAAAAAGACTGCAGTGATAATCCCAAGCAAGATCTCAACGAGACGAAATAAACTTGATCGGCCAAGATCAATCAATTCAATATGTGCAAATCTCAGTTCCACAGCTTCCTCAAGGCCTTGCCAAAGGTTGAGCAGCATCTCCATATTGAGGGAACTCTTGAGCCTGAGCTTCTCTTCTCCCTCGCCGAGAAGAACGGGATCAAATTGCCAGAGGATCCTGTTTACGAGTCGGCTGACAAGTTGCGAGAGCGATATGGGAGATTCACATGCCTCGATGATTTCCTGCACTACTACTACCTCGGGATGAGCGTGCTTATCACCGAAAATGACTTTGAGACTCTTGCGTACCAGTATTTCCAGCGCGCGGCGAGCGAAAAGGTCCGACACGCTGAGATCTTCTTCGATCCTCAGGCGCACATTGCTCGAGGTGTCAGCTACGACACTGTCGTCGCAGGACTTACAGCCGCCAAGCGTCGTGCTCAGAAGGAGTTGGGCATTACTGTCGAGCTGATTGTCTGTATTCTTCGCCATCTGCCTGTTCCCGAGTCTCATGCTCTGGTCGATACTCTTCTTGACCGCGGCCACTTCAACGATGGTACCCTGACGGGCTTCGGCATGGTCTCGAGCGAGAAGGCGTTCCCTCCTGAGCTCTTCACTGAGGTCTATGCCCGTGTTGCAAAGACTGGTACTCATCTCACCACTCACGCTGGTGAGGAAGCACCCCCTTCTTTTATCACTGCCTCACTCGAGCACCTGAAAGTCTCGCGCATCGACCACGGCCTCGCAGCTGCTCAGGACCCCGAACTCCTCAAGAGACTGGCTGCCAACCGCACCCTCTTGACTTTCTGCCCTTGGTCAAACGTGGCTCTCTGCAACTTGCCTGAACTCGCTGACGCCCCTGTGCGCAAGTTCCTCGATGCGGGTGTCCTCTTCAGCGTCAACAGCGATGATCCTGCTTACTTTGGTGCCTACGTCCAGGAAGTCTACTGCCGTGTCCAGGATACCTTCAGCCTCTCCGTCAAGGACTGGGCATGGATCGTCCGCGGTGCTGTGGAGGAAAGCTGGTGCTCTGATGAGCGCAAGCAGGAGATCCTCAAAGAGCTGGAGCAAGTATTTGAGGAGTACAAGGATTTGAAGGCGTGAGCTGTGATTCAAAAGTCAAGAAAGGCGTTGGGGATAGGGGAAGGGATATGGCAGAAATACCCTGATGTGTATGTAGATAGGACGGTTAAGTGGAAGTGCAACTCGCTGTATTTCTGACGAACAAGATATTTATCATCTAAAAATGCGCTGCAGTTCCTGAACCGCTGTTTGCCGTCTCATGTAAACTGTCCCTTTTAAGCAGGCCATTCTTCATGCTCACACCATGAGCGAAGTGAAGTACACATGCACCGTCTTCCATCTTCGACAGACAACTGAACAAGTCTAATCAGATAATTTCCCTTTTCAAACCATTCTCTCGCATGATCTTAACCCTCTGTGGTATCCATGGCATCGCTCTTCAACTTGTCCTTGGCAGCTTGCACCCGCTCCTCTCGCCACTGCTCGATCCTCTCCTTGAGTTCCGTTTGTGGAATCGCATCATCGATAGTCATGGCTTGTCTCGTGAAAGGATCCTTGGGATCGCTTAGGAGATGCTGGACAATGGTTGATCGGTCAACGATATGCTTGCTGGGTAGCAAGACAGGATCCTTCATGAGATCACCCATGATGGGGTCCTCAAACTCGGTAGGGATGTCACCCAGGTCGAGTTCCGCTTGGTCGAGGAGCGTCTTGGCGTCGACAAACTTCACCCTGAGCTTGTCCCAGCGAGCAACATCGGCGGGATCCTTCTGGTGCTTGGAGATAAGAATGCGTGAAACGCGCTCCAGCACTTCGGGCTTGTAAGAACGACCATCTGCAGCAACGGCGTCGATGAAAACTGGCGAGTTGCCGAGATTGAGATAGATGTCGACAATATCTGAGATGATCTGGATAGGGCGGAAGTGGTACTTGTCTCTGTTAGAAACGCTGAGCTCCGCAGCCGCCTTCTTTCCAGCTAACGTCTCCAGGTTGTAGTTGAGCATGCTTGCCAGACGAGACACAATCTCGGGCATGGTGAAGGCCTCACTCATAGCCTCTGTGAAGAGCTTCATCATCTCAAGCGTCTCGTTGGCCAACTGCATAAAAGACGTGGCCTGGTTAGCCAGCTGTTGCATCTCCTCCTCCTTCTTCTGACGATCCTCTTGTGGTATTGACGGATCTTCAAGTTCTTTCTCGATAGCACGGATCTTGGGAAACTTGGTTAAAGCTTCGTCCAAGACATAAGTAGCATCGTTCAACAACATATTGACAAACTGAACAAAGAACTGCTTGTTGACTCTGTGGAGGTGTTAGTGCCATCTCAAACAATAACTTTGGGGTTACTAACCGACTCTCCCGTGTCAATTGTCGCTTGTAGTGGTCGTTGACCCAAACACATTTGATCACTTGGAAGATCTCATATCTGATGTTAAACTTGTCGTAGAAAGCAGAATCCGCGCCCGTTGACTCGCACTCGATGTAAAACTTCATCAATCCCTTAAGAAGGTGATCGTTGGCAAACTGGCTGCCAACAAGCTGGTCACCTAGAACACCGCGCTTTAGGTGCATCAATGGCCAAGTCGCCGAGAAGAGTAGTGAGACCAACGATGACTTCAGGTACGGGTTCTTGATGTACTCAGTTGAGCGGAGGAATGTTACGCAAAGCGCAATCATTTCATCGCCAACAGCGCTGGGGAGAATCTTAGGTAGCCACCTGTTAACTTATTAGCTGAGGCCTCTGTCAAATATCATCATGGTGGACGGACCTAAATATGAACTTAAAATTGTCCACGATATTCTGTAGCGTATACTCTGGAAGACATGAGAATACATCTGACTTCTCCGCAGGAAGAGGGAGTCTACAGTTGTCAGTATCATCATCCACATTGCGCTCCAGGGCACATACTGTATCTCCTTCGACTCTTGGCCAGGCTTGTACTCTGATCGAGTCACCAAGCGAAGCAACCACACAGCCACAATGCGCATGAAACGCAATGAAGTGCTCTGCATCCGTTCATCAAGTAGGACACCTTCAATGGAAAGCTTGACAGCAATGCTCTTTTCGAGAGCGTCGACATGTCTCTGAACAGCCTTGTCATATTGTTGAAGTTGGGCAGGATTGTTCACAAACTTGATACGATCTGCCTCCATGATCTTGACTCGCTTCTCCAAATACTTTATATCCCTATCCAAATTCTTCAATTGGGAGTTGCAGGCCTCACTTCCATAGTGATGCGCTGCCAGGGTCAAGAAGAAAGCCTCCGAGATGAAGTTGGTATCGCCTGGTATCTTGTCCGCATAGAATGATTTCGCATATGCATCGTCTGCGTTCAGCTTTGTCTCATCGCTGATATCTATCCGCGGTTGCTTCCTGAAGTAGTTGTCATCAATCTTGTTTACTTTGCTGAAATCCATATCCATGAAGGGTTCGCAAAATCGGTCTAGAATCGTGGTCACGTTAATCATAAAGCCGTTGGAAGCAACCTCTCTAGGGTCAACTTGTAGTGCTCTCCTCTTGTGGTTTGAGTTCATGATGTAAGCGAACCAGTCCAGAGTTCGAGATCTGGTCTCCTGGCCTGCGCGGATAAAGGCGTTTGTGATGGCGAAAAGATCATCTTGGTGTGTCCTCAGCACCATTCGCAAAGCGTCTTGTGAGTTTGCGATTCTCCCCTTGTCAAGACCACGAGCCCCAGGGAAATAGCTCTTGATGACTTCATTCTGGAGTGGTGAGATGCGGAAGAACGGACCCAGAAGGGTGTGCTTTTCGATTCCAGCAGCTGACTGAGCCATGATGAAGGTTGGGTGCTTGGCGAGGTTCACGATTAGAGGAGGGAATCTGGTGTACGTCAACATGGCCTGGATATACGGCTTGTAATCCTGGTCCATTGAAATTGTACCCAGCTTGTTGCTGATCTGAATCATGGCATCGTTGAACAGAGCAGGGAAAGCCTCGTCATCATCGAATCGCTTGATAGCTTCCTGTATAAAGTTGAAGCAAAGGCCGTTCTCGTCCTGTATGCCCTTCAACAGGTATGGCATGAGTGTATCATGCTTAGGGTTCGGCGATCGGCTACATGAGGCGTCAGGATTATATTTCCGACGCGGTGAAATTGCTTACCCATAGAGATCCGGCATGGTCAGGGCAAACAAGCAGCCGCTCATACACAAACGCTTTGCCTCTTCATGCACCTCCAACTTGGGTCCCTCTGTTCCCTTGAACTGCAGCGACGCTTTCACAGCACGCTTCCAGCATGGCAAGAAGTAGTTCATGAGAGGCTTATCATGGGGATAGCTGCTGGCCGCCTCCATAAGAGCTTGATCTAGCGTGTTGACGGACAGCTTCAGAGGCTCTCCAGACTCGTTCAGTTCTTCGTTCAGATTCGGGAGGAACGTCAGCCGTTGACCACTGGTGTTGACCATGTTATGCGGATCAACAGTGATGCGGAAGATCTGTGACAACGTTCGGTCGGCATAGGTTTCGTCGGACTCGGGTTGAGTAGTGGATGGCTTGGGGGAGGGTCGATCCGCTGGAGCGACGTCAATCTCAGATGCCAGTCTTTTACGATTCACAGAGGAAGTACCTGTTGAACTCGACGGCTCCGCCTTGACCCCTAGCTTGTCGAAGGGGTTCGGGCTGGAAGAAGCCGGCGGAGCGGCGGGAGTGACGTTGATCTTGGGCCGTGATTCAGCGGATGCGGGCTGCGGCTGCGGCTTCGGCGTTGACGTGCGCGAGGGGTTCGACGATTCGGAATCGGGAGCCTTGTTCTCGTCTGACTTGGCAGACACAGGAGTTGATGTCCCTAGCTTGGCGAGACGTCTCGCGCGGATCTGGAGGACCTAGCTTAGCATAAAGTCGCCATCATGAGCTCTGTTGGCGCAACTTGCCTGTTCCATCTTCTCCTTGTCTGGGGCATCGCCTCCAGCCCATGAGGGTTGCTCGTTGGGGTCCATGATGGCAATAACGAGTGGAAGTGCGGATGAGAAAGAGGGAGGAAGTGAAATAAGACGAGAATTATGTTGAAAGAAAGAGGTTCAGATGGGATGGCGAGGCTGAGAGTGAGATGGACGAGATCTATGAGGTGTGGACCCAAGCCTCACAAAGACGTAGTACAGTTGATAATGATGAGCTCGGGGACCTGAGGGTGGGGGAATTCCAGGCAGAGCTGGGCCTAGGGACTGAGAGGTTCGAGGTGGGGCGGTGAGGCTTTGGTGGCTGCTTCTGAGCTGTGGCGCTGAAACTTTGGTTGCCTACTCGTGTAGAAGGACCTGGAAGAAACAGTCACTGAGGTATTGGTAATACTGTTAATGATAGATGTTAGGTATGGATCAGTTGAATAGAGAATCTACCATTGAAGCCGTAAGATTTATGTTGGCCTGCCAAATCATCTCCCAAACTCCGCAGCACTCTTCTAAACTCCGCAATATAAAGTGGCTCACGGTTTCCGAGCACTGATGGTTTATGTCTAAGCTGAGGTGATACAGACTGGAGGATGCAGCATCTCCATTCCCTGTATCATGATTAAGATCTAAGATTGGATCTGATACTTTAAAGGAGGAGTTTCAAGACCAATCATGACGTACTATACTTTGGTTATTGAAAGATGAAACTTTGGCAGTCTGCGTGAAAATTGCATTTTGCTTTGTCAAACTTTCATCTAATGTTCAGGCTGCCTCTTCCTTACCTTAACGTTAACCCTTTTTTCATGGATGTTAAAGTATGAGAAAAATCATTAAGTTCTAGACCCCTGACGTCAGGCCTTCAAGATCTTTAAGTGACGCAGTGTCATGTCTGAAATAGGAAATGTGTCACAAGAAGCATCCATACACAGAAAACACACATGAATATCAAACCTGAGTCGTCTGATTAAAATAAATCTATAAAAAAGACTACCGCGAATGCTCAATGAATCATAACCCTTTTCCGACTAAGCCTACGTGTAAATGCCAGGGTATTCCATAAACCGTTACGCCAATAAAAGATAAAAAAGAAGAAGAGTAGAAGAAGAAAAGCAAAAACTGATCACAGACGGGGCAAATCTGCTCCTTCGACACTTGCTGACCGACGACGTTCCGCGAGACGAGGGCCTTCTACCGACCTGTCCCTCTGCAAAGTCGCCGTGGATCCAGAGCTCGCGGCCGCTCTTATGCGGCCTTCTTCGCGGCTTCGGTTCAGGAGCCAGTTAACATGCATTCGAATCATGTTAATATTGTTTCGTAGTTCAGTTACCTCCTCACGGATAGGCATGATTTGGTTGATAGTCCACATACTCTGCCGTGCCTCGAGGTGTGTTAGGTTCTGGTGAACTTCTTCGAAACCAGCGTCGAGGTCTTGAATTGTGCGGTTGTCTCCCATTACCGAGTCGCCCACACCCCGGCGACTGAGAGATGAGTTGAATTCCGTGATGCGTTGATTTGTCTCGTCCTGGCGAGTCTGGAGTTGCTGTACCTGTTGGCCGAGGTTGGTGTAGGAGTCGATGATTTCTCGCTGTGAGCGAATTATCATGCCTGATGGTGTGTCTGGGTGGAATGCGCATGCTAGAGTATGAGCGTCCATTTGTCCGCGCATCGCACGAGCTGGACAACCAAACTCGCTATAGGGACAGTTGATAACAGCACCTTCGCATTCTAATTCATCGTGCTCCTTGGTCTGGCTGCGATATACGAGCTTCCAGCATGTCTCACAGCGAGTTTTGCTGTTCGGGCATGATAACAAATGTAGTTCCCGATCAGTAGCCTCGATTGTCACTTTGCAGTGTAAACAAGTATCCTCCTTGTGGGGGCAAGTATCATCTTCGGGTTTAGAACGCAATCTCTTGTCACAATCAGCGCCGGGGCAGGTAAAGTCCTTGAACCGGCATTCCGTTGTAGCATGGGTTTCGACAACCTCCCGACGAACTTCCGATTTGCAGCCTCGTGCATGGTAAGGACACTTGACTTTGAGACTATTAAGCTGAGTGCGAATGAGCCGTGGTGCGCTGAAGCAGTTGGGCCAGGCGAGAGGCTCTCGGTCAATGGGACAGGCCGTTCCGGAAGGACTAGAATCAATGCTTTGTCGCAAGCATCGGTAGCAGAATGTGTGGTCGCAGGGAGTTGTAACCGGATCCACCAGCGGATCATGACAGATAGGACAGAGTAAGTTGGCATCCGGTTCATCGACATACGTCAAAGAATACATATCGAAGATGCAGTTGCCGCCATATCGTTTGGGTATTCCGAGGGAAGATGGATGTGGAGCCAGGAGGGGTCCGGTTCGACGATCCGAGTTAACATTTGGTATCAAAAGACCCGAGTATGAGGGATCAATTCTGGCCCTGACGTCTTGTCTGACTTGCTGCGAGACCTGCGCTCCAACATAAAAAGTATCTGGCGAGGGCGGCCGAACGAGACTAGTGACGAGGTCGGGAGTTGGAGATGTGCGGCGAAGGTTGCGGCGAGCGAAGCGGCGAGCAGCGGCCGGACTCAAACGAATTCCATCATCGCTAGATTCGGAAGCAGACGTCAAGAGAACAGGAACAGCCGCAGTCGGCGTAGGAGCGACAGGAGAAGTAGGAGTCGGCTGGTTCGAATCTCGGAGGGATGTAGCCGCGGCGGAGGGAGGAGTTGTGGCCATGATCCGTTAAAACGGGAGTATATGGCCGGCCGGATCAAAGAGAAGTCGAATAGGACCAGATGGGAAAGAAATTGAGGACTTGAGGTCGAGACATGTATTCGTGGATTGTGTGCGTGTTGTGCGACGTCGTGATGACGCTCATGGGCGGGGGAGTCGATGTTTTGATGAAGAAGGGAAGAAAGGGAGGATCTCGATGTGCACATCAGGACCGTATTAGGCGGAGGTAGAGCCGAGGAGGCCATGGCAAGGCCATGATGTGATAAGAGCACCAGGTGTATGTGCTAACAATTTTAGCGGGAGGGTTTAGGAGGTAGCATTTTGGCGGGGTTGACAAAAAAAGAAGCGGATCAGGAGAGGAGCTTGGCTGTAGAAAAAGCAGGGGTCTTGCTATGATGAGAGTGATCAATTGAGGGTCTATAGAAGATCATTGGGGAAGTAATTAGAGTCTATGTGATGACCATGCTGTGCTCTTTCCCTCTCTGTTTTTGTTGTTTATAAAAAGAGTCTCTGTCTCTCGTGATAATTGCTTCTCGACATCACCACCCAAATCATCATCAGTTTCAGCTACTCCCGCGGGTCAGGGTCCTTGGCTCGGTTTTTTTTGTCGATTACATCATCGGTCTGTCATTTTCGCCTTACTTTTTTCTTTTCCCCATCCATGCCCGTATTGAGTATATCCCCGCCAACTGCCGACGGCGAACCCTTTCTTCACCACATTGGGCTTGGTTGCACCGTTGACAGTGACAGTTTCAGGCAGGGCCCTCTCTCCCATTCCAGAATCCACATGGACGAAGGAACAAGCTTCAGGCCAGGACTCTTTTTAGTTACTTACTTGGGTAGAAACGAATGGAACTCTCACCATCCACAGGTTAGTTGTCTTCCAACGGCTTTTCACATTCCATATCTAGCGCCGTACCGTAAGCTACTGCGCCCCCAACGTTGCAGTCCCACGTCTTACGACTCTCGATGAGTTCTCTGTGCTCTTCAACTGTGTGCGGTTCCGTGAGAAACCCCGAGATGTCCGGCTCCGCGATGGAGTTGGGCAGTTTTTTAGAGTTTGTTCAAAACATGGAATCGGCACTGGGACAATACCGAGAAAAGAAAAGGGGAAAGCGTTGGGTTGGTTGATTACCAAAAAATGACGATCACTGGGTACCTTGCAGCAATAAGTGAAGCAAAACGGTTGTAGACTGACCCTCGGGGAGCAAGAAAACAGCAAACATTGATATATAGTGTCAAAATAAATTCATCAAAGGCTATCCTAATCTTAGACTATATTACCTAAGTCTTTTTGTCATTTAGGATCAAGGGTCCTGTGTTTTCTTTCCTCCCCTAGACTGACTCGTGAAGGGTCTCAAATCAAGGCCGTTGCTGAACCAAGTGGAGGCTGTCAAACCTGTCAAAGCAGCATCAGGCATTTACACCAAAACCTAGTTGCGCACTGACTGAATTGCCTACATCAAAGTAAATCGAGGTATTAAATCGAGATACTCTTTTTAGAAGGTGTTTGACTCCCGAATGTCCAAAGACCAAGAAATGGATTGGGTCATGATGATCCTTCGGCATATGTATGAGTCTGAATTGAATCACTCCGGGGCTATCCCACCTCCGGATACACTTCAGTCCAGGCGTACCATACAATTCCGAATCAGCCTCCCTGTCTGCCTCTTCTCCCCGTTGAGCCTCATCTTGTCTCCCTCGTCTCGCCCAGGCTCCCGTGAGGCATCTTGCCTGCTGACGTGGCAGAGATCAAGTCGTCTTTGATTTGTCTTAGTTATCTGCAATACAACGTCAGACGATCCCGCTACAGAAGGTGAACCAACGGCCTCAAAACCGAACAAAACGGACTAGATCAGCCAATTCTGTCAACGTGAGGCTTATAAAACCAAGTAATTCACTTCCTCGTGCTCTTCTGGGCATGCACCTGTTGCTCTAGTTCTGACTGTTGTATGTTGGGAAATGGCCCCCACCTCGCTGCTTTTAGGGTAGGTCCTTGACGAACGATTTCAGCCTTTTCCTTCAGGGCGAACCGTCGGTTTCGGCCGATATCTGCAATCATCAGCGAATAATAGCCTACATCGCTTCTTTGAACACTGCCACTTACAAAGAGCCTCTCTTTCAACCCGTGATTGTCCATGTCATCCGCCTATCAGAGCCGAGAGAATCCCATCATCTTTCGACGTCTCCAGTTATTGTCCTTTGTTGCCTAATTAACTGTAACGCTTCCTACTGCACTTCACCCACCTTTCAACCCATCACTTCTGACACAGCCTTGTTCGCGATGCATATTGTAACCGACTCGGTACGGGAAGAGAGCGTAAAGCGGCGGCTTACAGGCCAAGATGCATGCACTGCACTTTCAGTATACTTTGCGCAATCCCCATGTGCAACACGGCGATGCTGCTGTTACCTGGTGATCATCAGCCAAACAGGTCACTGCGTCTCCGACAAAGGCGTCCAAACGATCTTTACAAAGAAGACGCCTTGAGAGGCTATATAGGACCCCAATGTTTCCAATGCACTTTAGACACTTCAACTCTTGATAATTAATTCTCAACCTAACCTAACCATGAAGCCAACTCCTCCTACTCCTGGCCCGCAGCCGACTCCTGCTAAGCCAAAGCGTAAACCTCTGAACCCTCAAGCTCTTGTTTCCAAGTTCTGGTCAAAGTATCACTCCAAGGCACCAGGCAAGGTCACTTCCATCTTCCCTCAGAGCCTCTATGAGTCACTTCTCACAGACGCCGACTCGTCTTATCCCAAGTCTCGCAATGCAGCACAGAGCTATGAAGATGCTGCCAAAGAATGCCGTGCTCGAGTTAGAGCCATTGTTCGGGAATGTGAACGAACCAATGCCAAATTCAGCGACCCAGACTTTGATATTGAGACCGACTTTTCGTCTTACCAAGATAATTGTCTCAATGGTCTAATGGGGAGACGATTTGAGGAGGATAGCAGTGATGACGAACCACTGTCATCCGAAAGAGGACCTAATATTCAGCGAATAAAGAAATATCGCAACACTCGGAAGAAGAGCGACGAGCTGGAAGACGATAAACTTGACGTCAACAAGAATAATCTGCAGAGACGCATGTTTGGTGGCAGAGACTATGGTTCTCGATACTCCAGACCAGGCTCTGTCCATCGCATTCCGTGGATCTTTGAAAATCCTCAGTTTACAGTCGGCGGCTTTTCCAGCACAGACATAAAGCAAGGTGCTGGCGGCGACTGCTGGTGGTTGGCGGCTCTCGCAACTATCGCTCACCGCAAAGATTTAATGAAGAAGATTTGTGTCGCAAAGGATGAAGAATGTGGCGTCTACGGCTTCGTCTTCAACCGCGACGGAGAGTGGATCTCAACCGTGGTTGATGATAACCTTTACCTGAAGCACAAGGACTTTGGAGAAGATTCCGAAGTCTACGATGCGACGGGCAAGAAAGCTCGACTTTACAAGAAGCAGAAGCAAACCGGTTCTGAGTCCTTGTACTTTGCCAAGTGCGAGGACCCCAATGAGACTTGGCTGCCCTTGCTTGAGAAAGCTGTAAGTTGTCTCTTCAAGATGCTCAAAATAAAAATTGACGATTTCAGTTTGCGAAGGTTCATGGTGACTATCATGCTTTGGATGGTGGATGGTCTGGCACTGCAGTCGAAGATCTCACAGGCGGCGTCAATACTGTGGTCGCTGGTAATAGAGTCCTTCGCAAGGAAAGACTGTGGCGGGAGATGTTGGGATCCGATGGTGAAGATGGAGAATTCGTATTTGGTCTGTCTGCTGGTGGTCCAGGAGAGGATCATAACAACGGAATTGTGTTGCGACATGCATACTCGATTCTCAAGGTGGCCGAAGTTGAAGACGAAGATGGCAACAAAGTCCGCTTGGTCAAAATTCGGTAAATATGACTTTAGTTTTGGCTTGGCTCAGACAACTGACAGATACAGAAACCCTTGGGGACAGAAATCTGAAGATGGCCATGGCGAGTGGCATGGTCCATGGTCGGATGGCTCCAAGCAATGGACTCCTCACATGATTCGAAAGCTTCAGCATCAGTTTGGCGACGATGGAATTTTCTGGATGTCCTTCAACGACATGCTGGATAACTTCAAGTGGATGTACAGAACTCGTCTTTTTGATGAGCGATGGACGGTAGCTCAACAATGGACTAGTGTCAGCATCTCTTGGCTTACCGGCTACCTTAAGAAGAAGTTTATCATCGAGGTCAAAGAAGAGGGCATGGTGGTTATTGTGCTCTCGCAGGTATGTTGATCATTGGTACTACCAACTCATACTGACATTCATAGCTCGATGAACGGTACTTCAAAGACTTGAAGGGGCAGTACGAATTTGTCCTGCAATTTCTGCTCAAGACGGCTGACGACAAGACTTCCATCTGCTCGGTTCGTCCGGTCCATAAGTGGGATCGACGTTCGATCAATTGCGAGGTCGAACTCGAGCCAGGCACATATGAAGTCATCCCCAAAATCACAGCTGAGAGATATTACTGGCTTCCGACCGTCCAAAAGATGGTCAAGATGGGAGCCGACAGTAATCCTCAGAAGTTACGCCAGATCGGTCTGCAGTATGATCTCGCTCATGCCAAGGGCGGAATCGTTGATGAAGACGAGGCCCTCCGCAAGAAGAAGGAACTCGAGAAGAAGAAGAAACTCAAGGGCAAGAAGCAAGAAAAGAAGAAGAAGCAGATGGCCGAAGCTATGGCTAGTATGGAGGCAGCGATGGTGCAGATGAGAAATGAGTATAATCGATCTCTCAACGAGAAGGACACTGAAAGAGATAAGACCAAGAAAGAGAAAGAAAAGGAAAAAGAGGAACCCGAACCTAAGAAGGAGGATGAGGAGGAGCCCATCAAGAAAGAGGATGATACTGGAGCCAAATCAGATAAGGCGCCGCCTGGATTTTGGCCAGAAGATTCTTTCAAGAGTGACTTGGAAGCCTTGACTCTTGGTGAAACACCGGCTGAGCCAAAAGGGGACCTGTCTTCGGTTGATACGAGTCAAGGAACCGAAGACAAAAGAAGAGATTCTGCAGACTCATCCACCAGATATTCATCTGCCGACCACAGAGGCCCTCCATCTCTCGCAAACTCACCAATGCTATCGCGAGATCACAGTCCCCAGCACAGTAGAAGAACAACCATGCAAAGCATAGACACAAACCCCGTCTTCACGCCTCCCACAGAACCAACCTCCGAGTCAGAACTCGACAGCTCCGACTCATCGTCCGTGTCCTCGTCAGAACCAGATGATAGCTCCTCGAGCTCAGACGACGATATACTGCCGACGTCGCTGCTCCACCGACTCAAGAAGAAAAAGAAACAGCCGTGGAATGCCGTGTGCGTGATCGGCCTCCAGGTCTACGCTCAGCACGCGGGCATCAAGGTCCGTCTCGCTGATCAGAGGGGCGATGAGGCCACCGAGCTCGTGCCTCCGAACGGCAGCCCTGTCTAGTTCGTGAGCTAGAAGAAAAAGGAATATGCCGTTTGATATACCGTTGTTTGCCAAGATTGTCCAACGTTGCGAGTTGTTGTTTGTGTTGATGACGGAGGTTTATATGTGTATTCCACGAATAGGAGAATTTATTGGGACCAGAGCAACAAATAGGATTCAACAGCACTCTTCTCAGTCATGTTTTTAGCATAGCGGTTTTACTTGTCATATATCATAAAGAATGAACAACTTGAACTTCTTTTTTCCTCTCCTCGCTAAGTTTTAGTGTGGATAGCACTATTCCTCGAACTGAGGTATACCCGAGACGCAATTTAACTACAACGCAGTCCGAGTCAGAACACATGATCAGTTGATGGAAAACGAAAATGGCTTTGACAATTAATCAATCGGTCGAGTTTATTTATTACATGATCTACAGCCGTGGTATCTCCACGCGTTCCACATTGACTACTGCTTCGGATTTGCCTACCGTCAAACAAAAGAAACGTGCGGCCCATTGTTTCTCACTGAAACTGAGCGTATAAATGAGCCCCGAACTAGCATAAAAAGCGTCCACCAAAAAGCAGTGCTAAAATGTCACATCCTTTTTGTCCAGTTCCTAACTTCAGACGCCGTTTCAACCGCACGGCCCAAGCCGCTGTTTCATCTGCCTTCGTCCCGTTTCACCATCCAAGCTCACCCCTACCAAGCCACCCTTGAGATTGACAAGACCGATCTACGAGATGGTTCCCGGCCAGGGTTTTTGAGTAATGGCTTGACAGAAGAATGATCTGAGGCAAGGCTCACCGTCGTGAGAGATTGATAATCCTCGGATACCTTTCCAACTCGGGAAGACCTTGCGGATGAGGTACGAGGTTTTGGATGAATCTATCACGATGCAAGGTTGGTCAAGAAGAGGTTCGAGCGTTGGAGTTGAGAGCATATAAGCTGGATAGAAGTCGTCGATAGAGTCGAAATCAGATCAAACTCAACTCAGCTCAGCAACTTTGCATTCATTCGCTTTTTTCCTTTTCATTCGCTTCTTAACAACTCCTTTCGTTTAAAGAAAAACTTGACCCTATTCATCATGTTCTCCAAGTCTGTTCTCATCGCCCTCGTGCCCTTTGCAGTGGCTGGTCCCATTGCTCCTCGACAGGGTCTTGGTTCTGGCCTCGGTTCTGGCCTTGGCTCTGGTATTCCCAGCTTTGGACTTCCCAGCTCTGGCAGCGACTCAACTGGTGGACTCCCCAGCATCCCAAGTCTAGGCTCTGGAGGTTCAACTGGAGGACTTCCCAGTATTCCTGGTCTAGGATCTGGTGGTTCATCTGGAGGTATCCCAAGCATTCCAGGCCTGGGCTCTGGGGGCTCAACGGGTGGTCTTCCCAGCCTCGGAGGTGGTAGCTCAAGCTTCCTCCCAGGAGGCTCTACTGGTGGAGACACCACAGGAGACACAACAGGGGATACCTCCGGCAGTGCTTCAACCAGCGCTCCCGCTTCTCAGCCCACAGGCTCTAGCGAGACTCCCCGTGCTGAGGGTGGTTCATCCACCTCCCCCTTCGGCAGCTTCCTTGGATCTGCCGGTGGCAGCAGCGGAGGCTTCGGTGGTTCCACTCAGAACGGTCTCAGCGGCGACTGCAAGGACGTAACTGTTATCTTTGCCCGCGGTACCACTGAGATGGGCAACGTCGGCACTGCTGCTGGACCTCCTTTCTTCCAGGCTCTTTCTCAGCAGCTCGGAAGCGATAAGCTCGCTGTCCAGGGCGTTGAGTATGCTGCCAGCGTTGGTGGCATTATGCAAATGGGTGACCAGGCTGGTTCCCAGAAGATGTAAGTCAAATCTCGAGTTCTGGAGTCGCTTATGTCTGACATAAACAGGGCGAGTCTTGTTAAGGAGGCTTACCAAAAGTGCCCCAAGACCAAGGTCGTCATGTCTGGATACTCACAGGGTGCTATGCTGGTTCACAACGCAGCCAAGTCTCTCCCTGCTGATACCACTAGCAAGATTGCTGCCGTTGTCAACTTTGGTGATCCTTGTAAGTCACTTCGCTCCCAGCAAACCCTCAGAAACTGACAACTCTATAGTCCAGCGACAGGCTATCCAGGGTGTTCCCTCTGACCGCGTCAAGATTATCTGCCACGCTGGCGATGGTGTCTGTGCCGGTACTGCTGCTATTACCCCTGATCACTTGACTTATAGCCAGGACGCCAACACTGCTGCCCAGTTTGTCGTTAGCAAGGTCAAATAAGTGATGCACTGGCTGAGCCAATCAAGAGATGAGTGGAATGATATAATGGAAATATAGCTGGAGCAGAGCTTCGGGCGTGGATAGGTTTAAAATTCTCCTGTATCTTATAAAGTCGCTTGAATATGAGTAAAATCAATCATTTCTATCTGAAAAACATATGTTAGTTTGAACGTATTGTGAGGCTGAAGAGACTTCCTAAAGAGGCGACTGCTATGTTGAGCCCGGAATCCTCTCACCAAGTTCCTGTGTCGAGACAGCATTAAGTATCGGCGTGAGCAATAGTTGGACCAGACGAAAATGTGAGAACATAGGTAAAGAATTTACATAGGATGGCCTAAATTTGACAAGTATGTTAAGTATTTAGGCCTAAATCGACCTAAACTAACCTAAACTTATGATGAAATCTTCACCTGGACCATGGGAAATCAAAGGAGAAGGGCTATTCATCCAAGGTTCCCTTAGCCACAACCCTACTTCTCCTTCTCCTTTGCGTCTCCTTCCTTGATGGCAACTGGCCTCGACTGGCGGCGTGTGGAAGGGAAGACTTTTACAACGGGTTCTTGAATTCATCAACAAGTTTTATGCATAGCACATCCTAAGATCTCCTAAAATAATCACAAAATCGTCAAATCTATTCAGTGTTTAGGTCTAAAGAACTCCTAAGTTTAGTCCAACCTTAGGATAAGTTCCTCTCCGTGCAGACCATCCGGCAGAAAATTCCAAGAGAAATGTCATCAAAATCAGCTGCCCAAACCATCTGAAAGAAGCCCTTTCCAGCAAAACAGACGGAATTCTGCAGGCAAAGTGTCAGAGGAAGTGCTTTTCCCGAGCAAAAAAGTAAAGGTGGGGCGTCGATTGTGAGAGCCCGACAAGTGATGGGAATGAACTTTCAACACCACAATGTGGTCCAAAACAATCAGGACAACTTCAACAGTCCTAACTAAGGACTGCAACATTCCACTGAACTCTCAGAAGCATGTTAACTGAATTGTCTAAGCCGTTAGTAAACTATGGTAATAACTGATCTTAGCGTTGAAGATCTAACATGTTACCTCGGTTTTAAGTAAATTATAAGACTGAATAGTAATTTCACAGTAATAAGTTACTCTACTGAATCTGTTCAGTTATCTATAGAATTTGAAATTACAGTTAGTTTACTTATCCAGTCATAAAGAAGGTATCATGAAAAATAGTTAGTGAGCATCACAGGTGAGCCAAGGAACATTGCATGGGAAGTTAGACGGGGAGGGCAATTCATTCATTCATTTTTTTAACTTTTTTTAAAAAAAAGGTCCCTCTGGTCTCGCCCCCTAGTTCTTCTTCTCCTCCTTCTTCTTCCCCTTGACCGCACGACGGCGGCCACTGGTCGAGCCCCCAGGCCCAGCCTGGACAACAGCACCAGGCATAACGGTGAAGTTATTCACCACGCTTGCTATAACATAATTAGCCTTGTATAATTAATAAGATATTGGAAGGTATACGACTGACCAGCGGCAGGAGCAGCGGCAGCCCGGGGCCGGGCAAAACAATCCTCTGGTCGGTGCCCCCCCCATTTGAGACAATGGGGGCACAGGTGCCGTCGGGGTTTGCGCCCACGACGGGCACCCGGCCGGGGACCACCGGTCTTCTTGGCGGCGGCGGCAGCAGGGAAAGTTGTTTGCACTCCCGAAGGAGTGGCCTCCGCGGAGGACTTTGGGGCCACGGGTGACCCAGGTGCGCTTGTCTATTAATATGTTAGTTCTTGAACTTGAGCATCATCTCTTGATAGACCGGACTTACAGAAAGAGATTGAAGCACCCCAGAAGGGGTGGCCTCCGCAGAGGACTTTTGGGTCTCCGAAGACCCAGATGCGTTCGGCTATGAGGATGTCAGTCATCATTCTTCCGTCACTTGAAGAGCTCTCCCTGAATAGAGCCAGACACCTACAACCGCAGAAGAGGGGAGTTGTTGCACCCCCGAAGGGGTGGCCTCCTCGGAGGACTTTCCGGTCGCCCAGGACCCAAACGACCACTAGGTTGTGTTAGTGCTTCTTGAGACGTGATTGGCTGACCAAAGTACTTACCAGACGGCGCGTGAAGTTATCCCTAGAAAATCAGAAATGTCAGTAACTTATCAACAGTACATAGGCAAAGAAACAATGAATATGAAGATCCAAGAGAGTGTAGAAGACATAAAGCGTCGTAAACCGTCGTAAAGCCAAGAAACAGATCCGCATGTTGACAATCAAGAGACGAGGCCAGAGAATAAAAAAGGCTGAGGCCGATATTGTCGGTATTTGAGGATACGTGAAGGAGAGAGAGCCACTCATTCGATACCGCGTAGGTAGCCATGAAACCGAGAGATAGACAGGATGTGGAAGGGATCAGGCAAGGTAAACAAGAGCAGCTGCTGAGTGAAAGCACAACGTGCAACAACCAGTAAAGCTCTTCTCGTTGACCAACACATGTTGATCAATCAATTGGTAGAAAGGGAAGTGGCATAGGAATCGCAGAAAATGTAAAGGCTTGGGAAGAAGTACTCACATTTTGTTGTTGTTGTTGTTGGATAAAGAGAAAGAAGAAGAAAAAATAAAAAAAGGAGGGGGCAGAAGAAGTTATATTCACGCGTCCAGCGAGCAACCCCCTACGTCGTGAACCCCGTGCGCGTGACACTTCTACAGCCTCACGCGAAGCTGGCACTGCACTGGCAGCCATGGATAAACTATCTACGCTTAATGGAAAATTGAAATGCCCGCCAATGAAGCTATCAAACTTGAGGTGGTAGATACATAGATTCACACCATAGCCACTCGTGGATCATTTTCACTTGAAGCAGGATGGAACGATAAATCTTTAGTCTAACCAAGACCTACATATTTCTCGTTGGGATATTGAGTACGCAAGTACAAAGACTTGCTTCGGAAAGTAGAAAAAGGTGGTTATCTCAGAGTGATATAATAGAGCCCCTTAACGATCCGCAATGCAGCAGGTAATACCCTTATTTCCAGTGCCAAACTCAGTCCACACGGATTCTAGGATATTTGGAAGATGAAATTCAACCAGGGGATAAGCTGTCTCGCGAATGGCGAGTTTCCAGGATGAGTTCCTCCAGTGATCACATGGCCAACTCTCTTAAATTCGGAATGGTAGGAACAATGTCACAGACAAATCTCAAAAACAACTCGTTCTTGAAATAAATAGATTCATCTGAATACATCAAGATGATCGATTCTCATGAGTCTCTGTACAATGGCACTAGGAAAGACTGAGCATGCGGCTTCGGTACTGTCCCCCTGAGCAAGCCCACTAACCACCTTGTCAAGATGTAGATACCAGTCTGAAGCCATTTTAGTAGTATGAAGAACAAATAGGATTATTCAATGAGGTGACAATAGCATTTGCGGGGTAAAGATACTCAATTGATACTCCTATGGAATGGACCAAGTTCAGATGGTTTTGGGAAACGATCATGCCACACTCCTCTGACAAATGAAAAAGGCAGAAGTCGTTTCCGAGATCTATTCGAGGAAGTGAATACGTGACATAGTTCAAATATAACTATAAAGAGTTCCATAAAGTTCAATGCCAGTGTATCGTGTCTTGTCATTTCAGGTCATCAAGCAAGACCCCCCTTTCACGTTTGAGGCCGGAGCTGTCTAAGGTACCCGGGTTGCCGGGGCATCAGGGCAAAACACGCGCAAGTTCGCAGATTCACAGAAGCAGATACCCCGCCCATTGCTGCTAATTCGGAACATAACGACTCTCCAACTCCTTGACATAACAACAGAGTCTTTTCGAAACAGCACAACCAACGATATTGGACAGATACTTACGGAAGCTTTCAGCACCAGACTTGACTCGCCTCGCCAATATTAAGAGATCATAGCAATCATGTCCATCGAAAAATACTTCTTCAAGAAGTCGGTTGTCGCCTCATCACCTGCTGCCCCAGCGCCTGCCACCTCATCACCTGCCGCCCCCTCACCGGCTAAGGCCCAGGACAAGGAGAATGACGACTCTGGCTCTGTTCTCGACAAGGAAACAGGCCTCATCCTTCCTGGGGACATAAAGGTAGCGTATGAGATCCGAGCTAACACTGACGTGGGCCCAGTTAGAAGTCTTCAAGACTCAGTGCGGGCTACAGCAAAGGTTCTTGGTCTTGAAACACAGGCCTCGACATACAGAGACTTGGCTTTGGGGCTCATCACTCCGTCAAGTCTCAAGAACAAGCTCGTCGCATTCATTGATGCACCACACGCGCTTCCGGACAAGTCTCTTGTTCCTGTTGACGCGTTCCTTGGTAAGCCAAACAGGGGCGATTGGGATACTCATTGCGTGACAGTCAAGGAGTCCTGGCAATTATTTTGTGCAAAGGTCGACTCAATTTCGGGGGGCCAAATCGAATTAAAGCACATGGCAGCACCATCCGGGCCAGCTCGCTCAAAGGTCGCTATGCTCTGGCACTACCCGACCTTCACGTCTGGGAACTCAGTGTACAGTCATGTAATGGACCCGGACAGTCCCAGTCTTTGGGCACAGCAAGTAAGTGTCGAGTATTGGTCACGTAGTTGGCATGACTGATACCTTCTTTAGAAAAAGATGGGCCTAGACGATGGCATCAAGACGCTCGACATGTTCCCATTCCGCCTTGACTACAACCACGACAATGGACCAGAATGGGAAAAGCGGTTCGAAAATTGGCCAGCCCTTCGAGAAGCTTGCCTGCAACATGTCAAAGAGATCATCAAAGATGACCGCCTTCTGGTGGTTGTTGGAGATGAGATCTGGCAAGAGACAAAGTGGTTAGTCAAGAGCCGTCGCTGGACGCTTACATACGTTGAGCTACAGGTAGACATTAAGATGTTCAGCGCCAAACCTAGGATCTATCTCGCCCAAGATTTCCAAGGCAGGGTCCAACAGGTGCTCATTCGAATTTGGCATGGTCAGTATGTATATCACAATAGCCATGAAGAAAGGGGCGCCATCTGGGATCTCATGTGGAATACCGCATGTGAGATCGCAGGTGTCGAAATCAAGAACCCTGAACTACTGACTTGGGCAGCCACCCATTTCTTAAGAAGCTCCTCCCAGGACCCCGAGGTGGCTCAAACAAGGCCTGGGTCCTACACAGTCTTCATGAACCTAAGGCGACGACAGAATACCGAAGGCCGACTGTTGTCCGCTGAAGAGATTCGTCAGTATCTGCCTGCCCTGTTCAGCCGCTTTCCAGAGCTCGGTGACCTTTTACAGCAGGCTAGTGATAAAGGACATGCCGCTTTGTCCGCTGTCGAGCAGCACTTCAACCAGAAGTCTGTACAGACGCGCCAGGACAGAAAGAATAAGCGTGAAGCCGAATCACCAGCCGCCGCTCCTCCGGCAAAGCGAGTCGCTACCGACGTCAAGAAGATCGAAGCTGCAGGAGCGTCCGCCGCCGCCAGAAAGACCAGTCAAGATCGAAAATAGGAAGCCCTCTTGAACTGTCATCAAGTGCAAGACGCGGAAGCACATCGACAAAGTCCGGACAAGACACTAGAGCAGTCTCGAACCTTGGAGCGAATCGACAGGCTAAAAGAATTCCGAGATATCAGTGGAAAGAAGTTCAGCGCCGAACTAGGCAGCTTCGTGGTTTTTTACCATCCAAAGAAGTATCCTCGAGGCCTGCGGTTCCTTCCTGAGCATGGAGCCGACCCTTATGCTGGTAAACATCATCCAGCTGTTATCATTGGCCAGTCAACAAGACTGCTGAACGCCATGGAGAGGCATAACCTTGCCGGGCCAGTTGAGTAATCCTGACAAAAGCCCAATATCCATACTTTTTGAGAACCATGTGGTTATGTTACTTAATCACTTAATTTTGGTAGTGTCACTTGTCTTCGATGAGTATTGTCAAGCCGTCACGCATGTTTCTATACATCGGACGCCACTAGTTCTTTTTGAACTGGTGAGATCGCATGTCTTCAAGACTCGGTCACAGCCCCTCTTCTTTTGAACTGGGAAGATCGCAAGCTCTCGTAAGCTGCGCCCCGTTCCTTTTTGGGTTCGGTAGGATTGTTCATCTTCAAGATGTTCGATGCCTGTCCATATTTTGGTCAGTAAGGTTACTTGTTTTTATAGACAGTGACATCTTGGAACCCTTCAGGGGGAAGAGATCTCCCATTTTGGCATTTTGGGGGGCCCTACGGGGTAGGGTGACGAAGTCGGACTCTGCACCTCCACGTGGTGTTGCCTGGTAATGCCCTCAGGGTAGCCAACGCAGAGACGCAAATACATGGGCGGCGCTTTGGAGAACCTTTCGAATGAACTTGATTGCTGGTGTTGAGGCACGACAAGATGGCGATGGTGGAGTTCATCAGGCCTCTTTCCAAAAACTTGTAGAGTGGCCTCGCGAAGGATGCTAATGTTTTTAAAGAGTGGCGTCCCAAGCTTGACCAGAAACTGCCCAAGAATGAAGCGCGAGGCTACGGGCTATGTTGCAGCGATGCATGACTGGATATATCTTCTAGGTCGAGTTGGCCCAGGGTATCAAAGTTCGAAGTTCAAGTTGACGATCCGCTCTTATTGTCTGAAATCTATATCTGTTTGTTCCGTTGGGTTTGCGCAACGAATGGGTTACCCATATCGCAATTCATAAAGGAATGGCTATCCTATAACATCGATAAGTTCAGCTTTACCTGTCTCTGTATTAAACAGTCTGCTCAGGTGCATCCAATAAAACAGTGAGTTTGCGACATGAAACTGTGCACAGCTGTCAAGATTGGTTGTTGGAGCCCTCGTAACAGTGGAGGCCAGCAAGGCATGTTAAGCCATCTAACGGCGGCTACCTGAACTCAACCCATTTACGGGCTGTATTACCGTAGTCTCTGCTAAGGCACGTAGCCCAAACTGGCTAACTAGTATAGGAGCTGAGTCGAAATGTTCTCCACAATTGTTATTGCACAAGGTTGACTGGTCTAACGGTTAGGACAGTGTCCCCCAGTCTGGTCATCTTGCCCCCAGGTAAGCTGGGAGCCAGATGACTGGGTGGTGTGACTCAAGACTGGGTTCAATTCCCAGGTCAGCTATGAAATAGTTTTCTTTCTTTTTTTTTTTTTTCTAAGAAAACACTTAGTGCTATCGCGTTAGTCTGAGTATTTGAGAATTTTCTTTAAAAAGTCGTGCTTAAATGAAAAGGATTTATATAAGCAGTAAGTTATCTAACTGAGTGTACATCGAAGTCTCTATAGTGATTACTATTAAGTAGGACTATCAACGTAGGGGATATGGTGTAGGGGAATCACGTTCGCTTTGCATTGTTTCGAATGCTTGCGAAAGGCCGGGGGTTCAAATCCCTCTGTCTCCAAGCTTTTGTCTGTCGAGTTTGCGGCATTTTTGGACAAATTCTGTCCAGTTGTGCTCACAACTCTATTTTTAGTTTTGGATACCCCACATGTGCACTTCAGTATGTTGACTAAGACTGCTACACATTCCTCCATAAGCCTCTGTGTCTTGGGGCACTGGGGTGATGGTTGAGGCGAGTGTCTGATTTGGAGAGCGTGGATGGGAACCACTGCTTCAGGACACAGCAGCTGCCTGAAAACACACACGGGTACCAGGAAGCTGCAAGAGAATCAGCGACGGTGTGTGCTAGTAAATCCTTTCTCTGGTTGCCACGCAATGGTTTCACGAAGTTGGCCGTACCTAGTTTGCAAGGCTCGATATTATACGTTGAAACCGCCGATATATGTACGTTGAGCAAACCGTTAAACAAGACCCATGAATATGGTCATTCTACTCTGAAACAGTGCAACAAGTCTTGGCTCCTCTCTTCTCAAAGTTCGAGAATAACAAATCCTTGTGCCTACATTCATATACCCGTCCCCCGTCCATAAGCGCCTATAACCATAGCCACTGGCCACTCGCAAAGCATCAATAATCATTCTTTGTCAATGACAAGTCAGCCATGCCATGCCTTGTTGCTGCATGTGATTGACAAGCCAGGGGTTGCTGCACTGCATTTGGAGAAGCAGACACGTGCCGCCACAAGCCATTGGATGAATGAATGAATCATGTGTCCCGCATGAACAAAGCTCGCATTCCATTTCGTTTCCGGGCGATTATTAACTTTTCCTTTCAGCTGGTACGCCATGCATAATTGGGGTTTGCGACGGGAGAGGCTTGAGACCTCGTGAGCAAAGAAAAAAAGACGTGGCATTTTTATGATTGTTTCTTTTGTCTTGAAATACGTAAGTTGTAGATGTTGTATTGATTTCGAGAATGTCATGTTGTGATATTCCCCATGTTAGCGACGTCATATTCAATGCGCCCCCCACAGAAGGATTGAAGTGTCCCCCGCGTTTATCCCCGGAGTTTGGAGATGACACTTTCACATGTAAATACAGAGACAGTGAGCGAGTGAGTGCTACGCTACCAAAACATGTCACGAGTCACGAGTCGTCATCTCACTTCGGCCTTTGGACCGAATTGAGCTTGGAATGATCCATTGTTTGCTCGAGAATTGGCCTTTGCCTCTGTTGTTTATGTATCTGTTCAATGGCTTCTGACTCTCGCTCTCCCCTTTCCTCTTGTCATTGATGATCTTCTTGTCAACGTGAAACACCTCGAACACGTACTCGGTATACTACAGACCGTTATACTTATCGACTTATAACGGCCAACTCACGATAAGGCTCCCGTAACCCTGTCCTGTCCTGTCCTAGTCCCACCACCGAGGATATCGAGTCGTGCGTGTTACAGGACCTTTTTTTCTTTCATGTGAACGACCACCAATTTATCCGAAGGACCCTACGACACGACACGACAACATGTGTCTGCGCTCTAATTGATTTCCTTTGTCTCTCTGCTGACCTTGCATACTTCGTCGGCATTACCAAATAAAACATACACACAGACTTGGCCTACTCAGCATGATAGACCACGTCTTAGGACGGCCTTCGGTCAAGTCTCGACGACTTCAGGTCCTCGCTGTCTTGACTTTTTGGTCTGCCTATCTAGTGAAGTAAGTATTCCACCTCCTAATATGCACTCGGAGTACTAACGCACTTACAGAGGCCACAAACATGGTCCTCCCGGCGCTCAGTTGCTCTCGAGACTCTTTTCCAAGCGTCTGACAGCATGGCAAACCGTCGTGATAACGATGATCTATCTATACGCCGCCCGAAACTTCAGCACCCTAGTCGGACTCGCGAGCCCAGAGCCCCTGGCCAACATGTACGATGCAACATACTACCGAGCTACATGGGTCTTGACTGCGCTGGACGCTGGCTTCTGGACGGCCATGAAGATCAAGACAAAATGGCTGCGCGACATGGCGAGCATAGTCTTCTCGCTCTTCTACCTCGTCGCTGCTGAAAAGGCAGACGAAAAGGTCCGAAAGGTCCGGGGTATGATTACCGTTGAGCATCTGCGAGTGTCCTGGAATAAGGGCACATCGCCGTATTTGAGTTTCTTTCAAGGACTCATGCGTCCTCGTTTCATGCGATGGCCTCCAAGGCAGATACGAATTCCACGGCCCGCCGATAGCGACTACAAAGAGCCTGTGCTTGCGTGGCTGTACTATGATGGTCCTTTGTCAGATCTTCATCGTCACGATAGACTGATTCTCGATATCCCGGGTGGTGGGTTCGTTGCCATGGATCCTCGCTGTAACGATGACAAGCTGTTCTCATGGGCTGCCAAGTCAGCTCTGCCAATTCTGAGTCTCGATTATAAGAAGGCGCCTGAGTTCCCATATCCATATGCACTGAATGAGTGCTTCGATGTTTACAGAACTATTGTAAACACCAAGGGTCGATGCATAGGTCTACCTGGTACAGAAGTCCCTCGAATCATCGTCACTGGCGACAGCGCTGGAGGAAACCTGGCGGTTGCTTCAACATTGATGATCATGGAGACAAGACATTCGGCGTTCCGAAGACCAGGCCAAACCGAACTGCCAGCTCCTGACGGACTTGTGTGCTTCTATCCCGCTTTAGATATGAACATCGGCAACTGGATGACAGATGAGCAGATGTCTCTGATCAAAGACCGGAAGGCAAGGAAAACGAATAGAAGAATTATGCGACGCAAGAGCATGCAGTATAATGAGCTTGTGGGAACTCCTCATCACTCTGATGATGAGGAGGATGGATCACCACCACCGCATACCAAGTTGAGCGCTTTGACGACGACGGAGGCCTTAATTGCGGCATCTCAAGGACCTAGAAGCCCACACCCTGAGTTCTCTCATGTCGGCCCTCGCTCTCTGAGTTTCCCAAAGGATGCCTCTGAGACCATTGAGAAGAAGTCATCTCATCATTCTGAACCGATGAAGACGCGATTGGCTACTTCATCCATGATCTCTTACTTCAACGATCGAGTTCTTACGCCTGAAATGATGAGAGCCATGATTATTTTGTATATCGGTGCTCACAACCGACCCGATTTCAGCCAGGACTATCTTCTTAGCCCTGTGTTGGCACCCGAGGCCTTGCTCGTCGACTTTCCCAAGACATACTTCATGACTGGAGAGCGGGATCCTCTGGTCGATGATACGGTCATCTTTGCAGGACGACTTCGCCGTGCTAAAGAGGCTGCCTTTGTTCAGGAACAGTCGGAAAGAAATCAGAACGCTGAGTTCAATGATAGAGACGCAGCCGAGGTCATGTTGATCCCTGGAACATCTCATGGCTTCATGCAATTCCCAACTGTGTATCCTCCTGCTTGGCGACACTTTGAGAGATGCATCGATTGGTTCGACCAACTCTTCGACCACGCAGAAGTCATTCGCGTTCGCAAAGACAGACAAGCCCGAGCCGCGAGGTCCCAAACCAACGGCTTCGGAATCAACGGCGACGGTCGCCATCACATGCGCACCGAGTCCAGCGAAGAAGACCGACCCCTCGAGATCAGCATGACAAAGATGAACCAGCGACGCAGCTCCAACCAGACAACACCGCAGCAGAGTCCCGACCTCAACGGCGGGAGTGAAAGCGGCGACACGACGCCACGGGCGCACACCAACGGAGCGTCTTTATCAAACGGCGATAAGAACGCCAAGCGACGCAAGAGTGTGGGTCTCAGCAAGAGCAAGAATAGAAACAAGAGCCTTGTCAAGCTCAAGAGTTCTGATGATCTGCTGGGGAGACGTATGCAGGGACTTGCGAGCGGGTTGACGGGGATGGGCGATGACGACTAGAGAGTATCTGTGTGTACATACTACTGTGCAGCTCGGAAGGGACGGGATCTTGCATTGAGATGGATACTGCATGATGATGTGGGTTTTTGTCGCATAAAGCGAGATGAGTTGCATCGCGAGGTTGCATTTGCGTTGGTTTGTAAGTTGGAGTATACGATGAGGGCATATATGTTTTCTGTAGTTGATTCTTACGAAGATATGACTTGTTTGTAGATACACATAGGACACCCTTATTAGAATGTTTTTGTACAACTTGTAGGCTGGAGTGAGGTGTCATGAGGATCAAAACAAGACTAGAAGGGCTTGGTCAACGTTGGAAGCTACAGTGCATCGAATTTCTAGAAGACTGCCCAAAGTCAATGAGCATCGTCTCGAAATAGTAACGGGACAAAACGGATCGGCCAAGCCTGGATCGCGGATATTGAATCCCGGCGGACCGTCGCGCTGTGGGCCTGGTTAACGCGAGTTACTCCTGAGGCGCTGTGGCTGGAAGCATTGCTTTGAAGATAGATGTTGGTTGATGTTAATAATGAATAGTATGCAGTGTCATCGCTTATTCACTACTGCTGAACTGCACAAAGGTTCTCTAATCGCTGACAAGGTGGCCAACACAGCCTAATTTGCCTCCCAAGTGACATAAGAAAAGACTAACTGAATCAAGCAACAGCGTTGCTCGACAAAAGTGAAGCCATTCGAAGCATTGTCTGCGTCTAGAAGAAACAGGGCTCAAAAGGGGGCGGACGGACCGTGTCTGCGTCAGAGCTCTCAGTCTCGGTGAGCACAACACGCAACATATGACAGACCCCACGAAATTGGGCGGGAGTTGGGCCGATTGGATCAAGAGCAAGGATTCATTCAGCTTTTCAATCCGGGGACGTTGGGCTGTGAGGAATAAGAAAGAACACGCCACTTGCATGACTGAGGTCAGGTTACTTGGGGTGAGAAAGCAGCTCACGGAGAAACCGTACAAGGGGCTCCCTTCTTGGGGGATTACCGTATTCTTCACGGATAGAGAGGCATAAATGATACGTGTGTTTTTGAGGAGAGTTTTGTCGATCGTTTAGAAACTCGTAATGCTTACCAGTAGACGTGTGGTTTTCTAGGGTCTCGATGGCCTCATATGAAACGATACATGGTGGATAATGCTTAAGCAAAGACAAGACATGGTGAGCGAGTCCAGCCTCCTTGGCTGATCTCTCGGCATGATAGCCTAGAGTACTCGCTAATCAAGTACCTATAAGAGCCCGTTTCAACCTCAAGTCTCAGCCTCTGGGTAAAAAGAGAGAGTGAGAGAGTGAAGCATTTCATAACGGAACTCGGCCGTGGATGTGGGTCTGGAGGCCCGTCTCACCGGCCGGTAACCTCCGTGATTGGACCGCGCTTGTTGGCCGGGCTCCCGTCGCGACATTTCCCAGTCCATTCAGCCCTGTAAATATCAAGAGAAAGACTTTGACCATAAGGGTACACGGCGATGATGGAAAAGGAAAGGTAGAAGGATAGAAAAGATATTGCTAATAACCTGAGTTCTCGAATTTACCTGGTGAAATTGTGCCTTTCTATCGCTGAGAACAATATTGATGCCCGAGCAGGGGCTTACATGGTAATGCTGCAAGTCATTCCAGAGCCTTGTCCTCTATGAATTTCGACAATCTTCACTGAATGACGAGAATAGAATTCTTGTGGCCAAAATATGGGGTCAAACAGCATGAGGCCCAAGATATGTGTGCCCATAAGTAAGATCAAGAGACAATGGAGTGAGTTTGGGGGTTCAACGCCCGCAATACTATCCAACATCCATATCGAGATGAGGATAGCAATAGCTAGAGCATATCGTAAAACAGGGCACACCGACTTTACCTGGGGAAATACCATGCTACGTTGACTCACCTACATCGTCCCAGAACAGGCCCAACAAATAGGATCAAGTTCCCCCCCCAGGACCTGCACCCCAAAGAACTAGGATATCTGTCCGATCTGCTTTGCTTCAAAGAAAAAAACAGCGCAACCCCTTTCTCACGGAGACTGACCGTCTGTGTTTCGCAAAAAAGGGAACATCATCAGATGCTTCAACCCTGGCCCGGAGACCAGAACCCGAAAACCGCGTGTTATTTCTCTCGGCTTCACGTCACCGAATCGACACTGACCGAGTTACTCAATGTGGTAACAGGGGGGTTGCTGCAAGGTGAGCTGACCTTGACTATGACTGAGATAGTAGAAATCGTCGCTGGCTGGGTTACTTATTTTGGTCTACGTGAGGCCGCCCGCAAACAAAAGAACTTTGAAGAGTAAACAGGTAATTTTAATAAAGTCTATGAGGGATATATACAGCCAGCCAATGCTAGAGGCAGAACGGTAGGTGTCGGTGTAAGTCAAAGAAACGACGAGTATCACCGAAAAAAAGAAACAGGGGAGGGGATTAAGCGCAAAGGTGAGCGACCGAGAGCAATCGTCATCATCATGCCCCAATAATACAAAGGAGAAAGAAAAAAAAGCGGATGAAAACGGGGTCGTTGTTTTTGGGTATAGATCATGTAGTTGTCAGGTATCTTTCTGGCGTGTTTCTGGCCGCGTTGGTACAGAGAATAATACGATGCTGGGATCGGGATCATCAACAGGGCAGTGCTTGTAAAGGTTACAGAAGCCTCAGGTACCGGGCACGTTGGGCCTTTTGACCTTGGTTTATGGTGCGCGGGCTCCCGTTTGAGGTGCCGGATTTCCATGCTTGTAAATTTGGAGGCATTTATTTTATTCACGTCCTCATGAGAATTGTTTAAAAAGTCGGTGGCTCTGCCTCGACGAGAGTTCTTTTATTTTCCCTCGATTCCATTCGTATACTTTCTATTGCATTGCATCACTCATACATAACATAACCATCCATCTCATATATATCCATCCATATATCTGTCCCCCCTCATCTATCATAACAACTCTTGCATTACACGTCCTTTTCCCCCTTCGCGCTAAGGGACAGCTTCAGCTCTCAAACACCAGAAATTATTGCCGAGCTTCCCGTTCTACCCCCTCCACTGAACCTTCACGGCTGCGGCTTGCCGTCATCGTCACTGTAGCTCTAACCAACTAAAACGAGCACAACCAAAGACGCGCCACGCATACCAAACACTTGCTACACTATACGAAAGCAAGCAAGCAAGCAAGGAAAAGGAAAAACCGGCAGCTCCCGTTTTTCCCTTTTTGGCCTATTACATTACACTACATTAGACTTTGTGTGTGATATCTACTGCCTATATCAAGAGCTACCCCTCTTCCCCCAACTCTTTCATCATGAGTCTCGTACAACATTCTTCAAGTGAGGCTGCCTCACCTGTTCCCATCATCGAGACAGACGACCAAGGAAGACCCGTGAAATCAATAAGTACAAACGGTTACTTCCCCTCCAGCGGCCAACATCTTCCTTCTTCTGCCAACGGAACTGTTACGCCTTCGTTCATCGACAACATGTCTCATCTCTCTGTTGTCCGTGCGAGAGACGACTCTGACGCTGCGTCTGTCCGCTCCACGAGCTCTCGCACCTCGAGAAAGCCTCAGATGCAGCTTGCGAGCTACCAGGATGAGTTCACCACGAGCGTCTACGGCTCTCGCTTTGCGGGCATGGACCTCCCCAGGCATCATATGCCAGAGAACGAGATGCCCCGCGACATTGCGTATCGCATGATCAAGGATGATCTGAGTCTCGACAACAACCCCATGCTCAAGTAAGTTTCCATTACCTCCACTTGGATGATCCGAAAACAGCTGCTAACAGCTACTTCACTAGCTTGGCATCTTTTGTCACTACTTACATGGTACGTAATCAATCCATATCCGTCGTTTGCCAAGCCCGCCCACAGCGGAGACGAACCATTTCTTGGCTCTGGGGTGCTCTGTGCAACACCAGCACAGGCACTAAATTACCCCACCATCAAACCTCTGAATAGCTTCACTAACACCCATAACAGGAAGATGAGGCCGAAAAGCTCATGGCCGAGTCCTTCTCCAAGAACTTCATCGATTACGAGGAGTACCCTCAATCCGCCGACATTCAGAACCGCTGTGTCAACATGATCGGCGATCTCTTCCACGCGCCCCCCGGCGAATCAGTCGGTACATCCACTGTTGGTTCATCAGAAGCTATTATGCTTGCTGTCCTGGCCATGAAGAAGCGCTGGAAGAACCGCAGACAAGCTGAGGGAAAGAGCACCGAGCACCCCAACATTGTCATGTCATCTGCTGTGCAGGTCTGTTGGGAAAAGGCCACTCGATATTTCGAGATTGACGAGAAGCTCGTCTACTGCACTCCTGATCGATTCGTCATGGATCCTGATGAGGCTGTTGATCTGTGTGACGAGAACACCATTGGCATGTGTGCTATTCTCGGAACTACTTACACTGGCGAGTACGAGGATATCAAGGCCATCAACGACCTCCTCGTTGAGCGAAATCTCGACGTTCCTATTCACGTCGATGCTGCCAGTGGCGGTTTCGTCGCACCTTTCGTCGTCCCAGACCTAGAATGGGATTTCCGATGTGAAAAGGTCGTCTCCATCAACGTTTCCGGTCACAAGTACGGTCTTGTGTATCCTGGTGTTGGTTGGGTTATCTGGCGATCTCCCGAGTACCTCCCTCAAGAGCTCGTCTTCAACATCAACTACCTCGGAGCCGACCAATCCTCTTTCACTCTCAACTTCTCCAAGGGTGCATCGCAGGTTATTGGCCAGTACTACCAGCTCATCCGCCTCGGAAAGCATGGTTACCGTGCTATCATGAGCAACCTCACCCGTACTGCCGACTACCTGACAGAAACCCTTGAGAACTTGGGTTTCGTCATCATGTCAGAACGATCTGGAGCTGGTCTCCCCCTCGTTGCCTTCCGCTTCAAGACTGTTGAAGAGGGCGGTGATCCTGATCGCTACTACGACGAGTTTGCTCTCGCCCACCACCTCCGTTCTCGAGGCTGGGTCGTCCCCGCTTACACCATGGCTCCCAACTCTGGTGTCAAGATGTTGCGTGTTGTTGTCCGAGAGGACTTTACAAAGAGTCGATGTGACCAGCTCATCTGCGATGTCAAGCTGTGCCACGGTCTCCTCAAGGAGACGGATCAGGATTCTATCAAGAAGCGTGAGGAGTACATCAGGAATCACATTTCTGCCATGGGTCGTGGAAAGCATGCCCACCCTGTTTACAAGGTAAGTCATTTGCATTCTGTAACAATTGTTCATTCACTAACGCTTCTCAGGGCGAGTCGCATTCTCTTCAGGGCAAGACTGGCAAGACACATGCTATTTGCTAGATTTATATAGACGGACATAGGATATTGGGGATGTTTGGCGTTGAGCGTGTCATGATGTGCGTTTTATATACGGACACAGGCCATCAATTGATTTGAATCTACATTCTGAAATGTCTTCCCACATGACTCTGTAATTTCCAATCGCAACATGGCTATATCTCATTTAGTACCAAGTCCAATGACTCAATTGGCCCTTTCATTCCTATCCATAATTGACATTCGTCTTATCATATTTATGGCAATCGCAAAACGTAAATTAGTATATGGTATCTAGCCTTTTGTCTAGTCTCGCTCTCGTCTTAACATCAAACACTTTTAACCAGTAATCATAAACACGTAGCTCTATCTTTATCGAGTAGCGGCAATAGCAGCCTCCACAATATCCAGTCCCTGGTTAATCTCCTCATCCGTAACAGTCAGGCTCGGCACAAATCGCAATGTGTTGACGCCTGCACTGATAATGAGCAATCCTCGCTCACGGGCAGCCTTGATAATGGCTGTAGGATCCTCAGACAACTGCAGACCCAGGATCAGACCTCGTCCACGGACCTCTGTGACAAGATCGGGATATTGGCTCTGGAGCTTGGCGAAGCGCTTCTTGAAGATCTCGGACTTGGCGCGAACGTCGGCTTGGAGTTGCTTGTCGGAGAGACGGCCGACAATGTAGTGCGCCAGACGGCAGGCAAGAGGATTTCCGCCAAAGGTGGTGCCATGGTCACCGACCTTCATCTTATCAGACACATCCTGCGTAACAAGCACAGCACCAATAGGGAAACCATTTCCGAGAGCCTTGGCTGTTGTGAGGACATCGGGATGAGCCTCCTTGGGCAAGTTACCATGAGCCCAGAGAGTTCCTGTTCGGCCGAGACCAGACTGGATCTCGTCGTAGATAAGAACAGCGCCAACCTCACGGCATCGCTTCGCAAGCGCAACAAGGAACTCCTCAGTCGCAGGAGTAACACCACCCTCACCCTGGATAGGCTCAACAATAACACCGCATGTCTTCTCAGTGACCAAATCGTTGATTCCAGCAACATCGTTGTAGTTTCCCGTCTTGAAGCCAGGGACCATGGGTGAAAAGGGCTTCTGGTACTTGGGGTTCGGTGTCGCGGACAAGCTGCCCATAGTTCGGCCGTGGAAACCATTGTTGAACGAGACGATCTCAACTTTCTCGCCCGAGGGATCGACGACCTTTCCGGCTTTGCGGGCGAACTTGATAGCGGCTTCGTTGGCTTCGGAACCGGAGTTGCAGACGAAGACTGAGGCGGCGTTGTGCATGGCACCTGATTCGAGGGTTTTTTCGACGAGGAGTTTGGAGAGGGCGCCTGTCCATGGGTTGTAGTAGAGGTTCGAGGCGTGAACGAGAGTTTGAGCCTGAAATTGACCGTTAGAAACTTAATTACACCCTCTAAACTATAGTTTTCTTACCTGCTCGTTCAAGATTCGAGTAAACTCAGGATCGCAATGACCGAGACCATTGACAGCGATACCAGCCGTAAAGTCCAAGAACTTTCGGTCCTCAGCATCCCACAACCACGAGCCCTTGCCCTTGACGAACACAGGCGGAGGACGAGCATATGTGGCGACCATATAAGGCGCATGCTCGTTCACAATGGCAGCGCTCTTGGAATCGGCCGCGACGTCGGCATTCGGTAGCGAAGCGAATCCTCGGCGGACGATCCGAGGACGGGCGACGGCAGCGCAGGACGCCAATCGAGCTCGGAGGGGGAGTCGCATAGCCATCGCGATTGTGTATTATTAAATAAGAAGCGGATGGGAAAAAAAGAAGAGGAAATGCAAAGGTTGAGTGAGTGTAACTGCGTTTGGAGGGGAAAGAGAGAATATTTGTGATTCTTATCTTATCAATCGCCTCCGCTATCGCAGTTCGATTTTGACACTAAAAACTTTATTCGAGTCACTTCCCTGCCAAAAAAAGGATCCAATACGGAGTCGTTTTGACTCAATCAATGGAATCATATTTAATCCTTGTTAATTGCGATAAATTTATATTGAGAACCTCGAACGCGACCCCTTGTCGTGTCATCTTGCTACCCAGAGATCAATAATCTGGAAACTGAGTCACCGCATGAATACTCATCAAGAGGGTGAATGTGCATCTATCCTTCAGATGAAACTCTGAAGATCAGTCACACTTAATGACCTGGGTAAGTCTTGTAGCAAACGTATGATGCCCAGGTAGTTCTCTATAGCTGAGAGAACTAGTTTGCGTCACTGGGTAAAGTACAACACTCATCCAACACCCACGTCTTTCAAATCGCCTGCGCTACCTTCACACTGAAGCATTATAGTTACATAAGACGCAGAAGCTCACTTTGTGATAAGCTATTGCCAATAAATTGTACCCTGATGACAATCGGTCTGTGGTAGGTTTATTCTTGTGTAGTCGTGTAAACCTGTAGGCAATAAGTTGAGATGAACAATAGACACGACATGTCATCTTGGACTCTTGACTCTACCAATAAAGTGCGTTACTCTATTATTTCCCCAGGTAAGCAATTGAGAGGCATGTCTCAGACATATGCAGTTTGTCAATTGAGTCGTGTTTTGTCTTGAGGCGACTCCGATCACAACATTCCAACGCATGAAACATGAACATCCAACTGCATAGAATCTTACATACAGCTCGCAAACAATACAACGAATCATCTTTTCACCAAATGCAAGTCATAATAGAGAGGATATGATGCAATAGCCATTCCGCCCAGTTGATTCTTTAGCAGTATCCCGTCTCACAGACCAGCCAAACCCGACGCCAACACTCAACGGCATTCCAGCCCATATCCTATAATTAACGCCCGTTATACAACCTCGTCACTATATCCAATCAAGTCAAGAACCGTTGCGCAGCCATATACAAGTCCTCTTTCATGTGAGCGTAGATCCCTGGATCGTGCGCCGCTGGAGGAGTAAAGATTCACGCCACCGTTGGTCGCAGCCTTACCAATTCGTGTGATTAATCCTCCGTCGACGATCCCGATGAGTTGAGTGATACAAGCGTCACCTACCTAATCTACGCAAGATCCAATACCCGGAGTGTACTAATACCCGGAGTATAACGTAGAACAATATCCCCCCATCTGGTCAAATCATGGCGTCCAACACTCACACCGACTATACTTGGCGTTGTTCTCCTCGGCGCCCGAAGATCAGGCTGGAGCCACACTCGGCCGTACTCGCACCGATCCGAAAAAGCGATTTGTTTGCTGTAGATCTAGACTTCTGATGGCGATATATCTGCATGGGTTGAGGAGCAAAGAGGGTGTTGTGCAATTAGCCTATGACCCAAAGACTTGGAACTTGGAAACCTGAACGAAAGTGTCTAACAACAGAAAGGTTACACACAAACGGGGTCACTCGGAGATTCCAGAAACCGGTCTGTTGGCTCGTAGTCTGGGGCGTGATATACTTCAGCTTGTGTCTTTGGCCTTAGGTACAGAAGTCTATTAACAAAGCTACACACTTTAGACTTGCCGTCTCCTGAAGAACTACATACATTTAGCTTAGACGTTGGAAGTCAAATAAAGCGTAACGGTTATTACCATTGCACAGATAAACGTTTTTCTCACCGTATTGCCATGTTATCAGCACAAGTTGGTCCAACCCCAAATGCGTACGCCACCAACTCCTTTGCCCCCTATAATATGCGAGACATGACGACGTAATAAAAGGGCGTCAGAGAAGGCGGTACAAGGCTGGGCGACGCTGATGAACTATTGACAACTTCCAAGGCATCGCCGGATCTAGAATGTCTGTTGGGTTGTTCACAAGTGAGGGCATCGCCGTGTACACCCACTCCTGTGGAAAAGAGAACCAACTGCATATATGTCTTTCCAACAATATCGAACTCTATCTAGAATCCTGTGTAACGACAAACATGAAGATTCTTCGAGTTCATTGGGTATTTGAGTCTTTTTCTGGATACGTGTGGCTCGAAAATTCGCTAGATCGTGGTCTTGGGGGTATTATTCATGTGATAAGTGATGCAGCTGGGAATGTGATATGGCGAGCTTGCTAGTCCAGGCCTTTGGGCTTGTTCACAGCTGAGGTTGGTGGTGGAGAGATCTGTCGAGACCTGAAGTTGATCACGATGAAGGTGCTTGGAGTTGAGGAGAAGGTCTATCTTGAAGTTGTATAAGTGGAAGTGATGGCCAAACGAAAGAAGAGGTTCATCAGAGCAACTATCACATCATCTCTTACACAATTATCTCTCTCTTCTTAGACTATTGAATAGTGTTGATTCAACTCAACATGTCTTCCATCCTCCAATCTCAGGCCCTCTCTTCCCTCACCATCAACCTCATTCCCACCTTTATACTCTTCTCTTTGGCAGTCTACGTCCTTCCAGCACTGACTCATCGTCTTCTACAATTCCTCTCATCTCCAAGCTCCTTCAAGGAGAAGTCCTCCATCAATGACACCCCTTCCATCTCCAATCTCCCCCGCCTATCTGGCGTTGTTCCCTGGTTGGGCCATCTCTTTGGCCTGACCATTGACAGCACTCGGTACATCAACCGCCTGATCAAATCCACCACTGCACCAATCTTCACTATCAACATCCCCTTTGCACGAATCACTGTCTGTCATCCCAGAATGGACCGAGTCCTCTCCCGTCATGTCAATGACACTGGTCTCGCTCAAGTTCTTGTCTATGTTGGTCCCCGCCTCTTTGGTCTCAAGGACGAAACCATCAAGGCTGTCTTCGGCTACAACCCTCAGCCTCTGCACAAGCAAAAGTTTGGACACGCTGAGAACATTGTATCCCTCAATCAACGCTCCAGCAACAACATCAGAGATCGTGTGATGAAGATGCCAGAGACGAATGAAGTTCTCGTTGGACGTTGGGTGTTTGAGCTGGCCGTCTCTGCTACAGCGAGTGCAGTCTGGGGAGTTGCCAACCCCTGGAGTATGGATCAAGACTTTTCTAACGAGTTCATGTAAGTTCTACCCAATTGAATATGACAGGAAATACTAACAAACTTTAGGAAACTCAGCGAGACATTCGATACTCTTGGACGGCCCTTCGCTTGGCTTACAGCAAACTCAGCCTGGAACTCTCGCAAGTACCTCCTCACCAGACTTCGCGAATTCCATCTCGAGCACCGCGAAGCTCGTATGAGAACCACCGCCCACAGCATCAACGTCGTGGCCCACAGTGATCCCAACTGGGAGAATAACCCAGACTACTACCACATTGAGATGGTCTCAGCTCTAGGCCTCCTCGCAACCACTAGCACTCTTGCAGTCTGGCTCACACGCCACTTGCTGACGGACCCAGAGTTGATGAAGGTCATTCTAGACGAGGTGCAACAGCTCAAACACGTTGAAGGGGAAGACAAGCCGCGCCTCGACTTTGTCAATGTTCGTTCTGAGTGCCCCTGGCTCATGGCATCTTGGTACGAGACTCTCCGCCTTCACATGACAGGAGTCGCTCGAATCGCTCGTCACGATGTCATGCTCAACCTCCCCGACTCAGATCCAATTGCCGTTCCTCAAGGAGAGATCTTCATGCTTCCAATGTGTGCATCCAACTTGGACGTCGACAACTGGGGCCCTGATGCCGCGACTTTCAGAGCTTCTCGTTTCATCGATAAAACGGGCGAAGTCTCTGGAAGTGCCGTTCGCAAGGTCAGAGCTTTTGGAGTTGCGGGCAATATGTGTCCTGGTCGCGTGTTTGGCACTGATATCGTCTTTTCTGTTGTTGCTACTATGCTTCGAACTTTTGACATTGAGGCAGCTCCTGGTGAGGAGTTTAGAGTGCCAACTCTACGGGGGGGATTCAACGTTGGGTTTGAGAGGTACGGGGATGATGTCAAGGTGCTTCTCAGAAAGAAAGGTGTCGCTGAAGAAGTGTTGGATTTGTAGTGAAAGGGCTGGAACCAAGAAGCAGTCCCCAAATATGAGTCACGAATTTGGGATTACAGGAGTTTAAGTGATATCTCTCAATATATTATGATCTTTAAATTATCTTGCTATTCGTCTTGATTAACAATGTGCCCTCAATCTAGCATCCTGCCACCTTTTTACCTGTAGCCTAAGAACGACATTGTCGAGTACTCATATTTTCGAAGAAGACATGTTGGAGAAATTACATAAGACACGACAAGGCTCCCGTAATGTCTTTCTAAAGCTCAGTGGCCATTATAGTATTAAATATGACATTAGTGTATGTCTGCTCCTTGTATCGCTTCTAGTTCTTATTGTAGCACACGGCGACTTGGGGTGGAAGATGAAGGAGATCTACGGACTCAACAAACTCAACTCAGTGACACTCTCGCTCTCCCCAAGTGCGAGTGGACTTTTGCAGGAAGTTTAATAACCAGGGTTGCTTTTCAAAGCGAATGATTAAGGTGGTGCAGCGGTTTGGGAAATGTCCCTGGTATTCACTATCTTTTCCGCTAATAAAGCAACTAGATCCCTTGGTTGTAACCAATAACTGAATAAAGTTCGAATCTCAAGGTCCGAACGTCGGACAAGAAGCCGCCCATTTCCAATTGTTGGATGATTCAACGCCATCACCAACGCCAGTAAGGAGATGCCCCGATGTGCGTATCATCCTTACAACCCCTTTTCCATATTAATCCCATCATATCCAGCTTAAGCACGACGAGCCTTCTCGCTGTGTCCCTTGATGACAGTGGACAAGTCGCCAACGGGGATTTGGATGGGGAAGTCGACGATGGCGAAGAGGACAGCGACGAGGATGTACCAGCCAGACATGCATGTAACGAATCCAAAGGCACCACCAGCCTGTGACAAGTTAGTAAGAGGTAAGTATAGTGTAGGAGGAGACATACCACAAGGAGCTTTTGAGCGAGCTTGGCGTTTCCAGTGAAGTCATCGGCCAGAGCCCAAAAAGCAGCAGTGATCATCAAGAAGCAGAAGGTCAAGCTGAAGAAGATCATGACGAAGACGACGTTGGTTCGGAAAGCGCAGATGAGGAAGATGAAGGACAAGAGGCCCATGAAGAGCAACCAGAAAGCTGTGTATCGTTAGCAAAAGATCATCATCCTGCATATTGTATAGACTCACCAAGACTGGCGTTGAAACCTCGAGTAGCAAGACCCTCAGCAGAGGATGTGGCATCGGCGGGAGCATAAGAGGCGTAGGCAGCGAAGGAAGGGATGAGAGTGCCACCGTAAGAGAACCAGAAACCACCGAAGGAGCAGAAGACGCAGGCTGGGAAACTGTTGCCGAGGACCCATTCGAGAATACCACCGATGATCATGAGAAGACCGCCCATGAAGACGTAGACGGCGCTGGTGCTGTTGTTAGACGCGTTCAAAAAGGGTGTTAGGGGATGAAGACATACTTTGAGGCAGCACCACTGCCACCAGCGCCTCGCCAGCCCATGAGATCGCAAGTCAAAGGCGTGAAAGCGAGGAGGAAACCAACAAGAGCACTACAATAGTTGTCAGCAATCGATATCACTGTCAATGGAGATGAAGTCGGCATACATTGGTGTAGGGTTTCCAAATGTCTGTCGAAGGTCTCCCTTGACCTTGTTCATAGGCGAAAGGTAAAGCTTCTCAAACAACTCGGGGCTCATCTGAACACTCTGAGCAGTTCGCAACCTGTTCAGACTCTCCAGGCGCTGGGCCTCAGGGTCGAAGCCATTGAGACCATCGTGCTTCTCGTTGAATTGCTCGCTGTGTTCGGTGGTAGCGGCCATGATGGTGATTTCGTCCAGGATGGGAGATTGTTGGGGAGGGACTGATCTTTCTTAGTGAAAAGGAGAAGAGTCGCAATGGGTATATAGAATCGAAATCAGTTTATGGGGTAGTGAAGAGGAGAGAGAGACAACAGAGTCAATGCAGATGCAGGGACAGGGACGGACTTATATCAGGCCATAGCTCCCCTAATATATATAAATTGCAAGCCAATACGGAGACATAAGCTCAAAAGCCAAGCCTGGCTCCCCCAGATTGGCACGGAACAGGGGCGCCACCCTTTGATCCGGCCCCATGTTGCATCTTTGGTTCATGTTGCTTTTGTTTTTGCTTCCCCAGGTCCTGTATGGTCTGTTCATTCAGTTGCAGATCTCCACCACTAGGAGGAGAGGAACAACAACGGCATCTAAGCACCAGGAAAGATCAGCCCGCCTGTCCGTCTAGAAGCACGAGCAAGTCTTGGGTTTTGGTTGGCGTTGGCGCCGTGTCATCCGAGTCAAGGCATGTCTTCGATTCATCAAAGCCACAGCAGGGTTGGAGAAGGAGGAGGCCTAACTATCCGATTCGACGAGTTTTGGTCTCAGTCTAACCTCTCGCAGCCTAAAGGAGTGTAGCATCCTACCCCAGCTTGGCGTTGCGCGGTTGCGTTTGTTCGTTGCGGGGGAGGAATTTAGATTGGCAGCGCTAAGACCTTGAGTTGGAGTTCACAGTTTCTCTCTACTAACCCCAGATGCCACCATCTCCACACGATCCCTTCGCCCGGCTGAGGGAGACAGGGACTAGGGAGGGAGCAGCCTCACCGTTGATGCATTCTGTGCGGGGGGGGATTCTTTTTGGGGGAGAGTGAATGTTCTACGCGTATCAATTGCTAGTTGAGGATAGTCTAGATCGAGAGGCAAGATTGACTTTTGGGTTATTCTCCGGCCAGCTGAGGTGCTGTGAGGGGAAGATTTGGTGACTTATACAGGATATAGGAGAAACAGCACAACAGGCAGAATAGATGACTTACAAAACTGTAGTCTGGGGAAAGGATCGAAATTACCCAACGAATGTGTTTATCATGGATACGTATCAGAGATCACCGGGGCCCCGGACTGGTACTACCTCCGTGCATCTTAGAGTTGGTGGTCTAAGAAGCAGAACTTCGGATCCGCTGCCAGATGAGTGGATATCACTATACAATGGATTGGATGTACATGAGATTTACGGAGGAGGCCTATAAGGTTACGGCAGTGGTGTAGGGGCAACGTGGCAGGGTACGTATAAGTCAGTGTCTTGGGACAAGAAGCTTTTTGTTGATGGGTCGATTATGATGCGTTTCAGTTTAGTTGGGCTGACAGAGGGGATAGAGACGACAAGACCAGCTGTTGAGAGCGTTTAGTCTCTGTATGGCTGCATAATAATAATAGTTGGTTACATGTTGGAACGGTCGTTGACTGACTCGAGAAATGCAACCCTCGTCTCCAATTCAGTATCTGATGGACTATATCTCTGCTCACAGTGAATCGAAGAGCATCTCATCAGTCAAAGCACACTTCAGCTTTGACTGTCACCTGATCCCACTCTCAATACAAAAGTGCATCGATCGTCACGTCCAAGGCCAAGAACGTCGAGAGTGTGAACAACTCCCTTTTCCCTTTTCCCCATTGCCCCAGATTCTGCCCCTGCAACGCCCTGAGATGAGGGGAAACAATGGTTGACTGCGGCTCCGTGGTTTAGTATCACGCTAAATCGCGGTTCCGCCTTTTAGTGCTCTCGCTAAGAATACGGCACATGCAGTGCAGTATTTCCGGGGTTAACGGAAGAACAAAAGACCGAGACTCAACAATCTCATTGGTCAGTGAATTCACGCCGTCATTGATGGTATTTGGCCCACGAGTTCCATGTTATCAACTCGACTCGATCATGATGATTTACACATTCAATCGCCGTTTTATAACCTCATCGTGATTATAAGACTCAATAGCTTTGTGTCCTGATAAAAGGGCTCATCATTATCGATAAATGATCCATCATGGCTTGCTCTGGTCCCTGACGTCTTTGCTGTTTGTGGTATTGACTTACACGTCTATGCTGTCATCATGAGTAGCCCATATGTCATGACTGTATCAACGACGTCACAGACAAGACAGTAGAAAAAAAACAGAGGAGAGAAATCCATTCTCTTAACCAAACATTGTCCAATTGATCACATTTGACCTCCAACTATTACTCTACAAACACCAATTCTAAACACTCTAACATCACTCACTCCCTAAAAATACCATCAAAATGAAGGCAGTTTTCGGTGCTGGCCAACAAGGTTCCGCTGCAGTTCCCATTATCTCAGGCGTAGCAGCTCTCGGTGCAGGTGTCTACTACCTAGGCAGATCCAAGCCCGAAACCACGCCTGAGCAAGATCGCAGGGGTCGCGCGGAGGCCAAAAAGGCCGAAGGGCTCAGCGGCGCCGGCATTGGAGGAAATGCCGTCACGGGCGGCCACGAGCTTAGCCACGCCAACTCGAACCGCAAAGAGGGCACCACAGCACCTCCCGAGAGGCTCCCCAGCGGTGGAGTCGGCGGTGGAGTTGGCGCTGGCGGCTCCAACGTTCGAACTTCAGTTGAGATGTCTGCCAAGGACCAGCCCGGTACGTCGAGCACTTCTCACGGCAGTGGAATGCTGCAGGGCTTGTTTGGCACCGGAGGACCCAAAGCTGGTGATGGGTCTGGAAAGGAGGCCAAGGATACGAGAGTGGCTAGCAACTACGACGGCATGCCAACCAAGAGAGACGCGACGAAGCACGACCAACACCAGCCTAGAGTGGACAAATCAGGTGGCGGCGACGACAGCAATAGCAAGGGTGGCAGCAGCAAGAATAGCAATGACCGATCAGCTAGCCAGTCCCTCCAGGGCGCCTTTGGACAGGGAGGAGGTAATGTCGCTGAGCGCGGTGATCAGAGCCAAGGGTTCCGTGATCCCCGAGTTGCGAGCAATCACACCGAGACGACGACCAAGAAGCATGCCAACTAGGAGGACAGAAAACCAAGTCGTAATAGCAGGAGTTTCTTAAAAAATGAGCAAGTTTTACCGAGTTGCCTCGTCGACATAATCTCCTGAAAGTCAAGGATGTCAAATCTAGAATCATCTCGTGAAACAAGCACGTTTAGTGAGACCTAGCAACGCCATGATATTGTGCCTAGCAACATAATCCAATCTCCCGTGAGCGCATGGTTGAGTTGTTGAGCTGAAGTGACCTGCATTGCATAGCCAAGCCATTCCCCATAATCTTGCAAGATCCATGTCCCAAGAAGATCAACGAAACATTACTAGATCAGATGCGATCTCATGTGAAAATGGAGAAAGAGAGAAAAAAGAAAGGAGTGACTGCAACTTCAGTGACCAATCGAATAGTGTCACCGCCACGCCCTCCGTGTCTCCGGATCTACCCCAGATTGCAAGTCCCGTTTCCCCAGACCATCCACCATCTGACGTGTCAAACCTGAGTGTTCTGTCTAGAGAACCACCATTTCCCCGGGAACTTTTGCTCAATACTCGGTGGGTACGTCCAGAAGATGAGAAACGCAGTGACTTTGTTGAGGATCTGAGCTGGCTTTGATTGATTTGGCATGTAGCGGCGCCAGAGCTTGTATTCGGAGACAAGGAGAGTGTTTCCAAGGACGTTGATGAAACGAAATAACCTGTTCTGTTAGTGTGATTCCTTTGTAGGCTTGTAGACTTACATGTTGCAAGCAATGAAAAAGATTGTTGCAATGTCTGCTGCTCGAACTCCCTCAGTTCCTTTCCCCATGGTCCTGACAACACCCGTAAGGGGCGGTATCCAAAGCCCAAAAATGCCTATTTCCAGGAGTAAAGACCAGTGATAAGTCCTTAGCTCTGAGCCCCTTACCATACTCAAGCAAAACACCCAGCATGCCATGAGAAAGTTGACCTATGCTCGTCAGCACAACACTCTATCCTCATACTCACTCACTTACCACTGTAGGTCCAAGAACCAGCTTCTCCTTTTTATAATGCTTCCAACACAACGACGCTGCTGTTATGGTAATCGTACACTGCGCACACCCAACCAAAAAGTAGTACAGCAGTATCATCCGATATCGCCTATAGCACACACGATGGAACTCGTACTCTTTCCACGCCGCATCCGACGTAACAGGAAATCCACAGTATCGACATACACAAACCGTCGCAAACGTCCCGAGGGTATACATACGTCCCACGACAAAACCGCCTCGTGAAGAAACACAGTCGAGACATTCGTTGGCCAGAGGGTATCTCGCGTCAGACTCATCGGCATGGATGAGATGATCTCCCATGGCGTCGTAGCGAAGACAGCGAAAGCATGTTGAGAGGAGTTCGAGTTTTATGCTGGGGAAGACTTCGCGGATGAAAGGCTTATTGATTGTGTATCGAAGGAGACGACATGTTCGTCGTAGAGACTCGACCTCGCCGAATGTGAGATGCTGTAGGATCATAAGTTGGAGTTCTGCTGGGAGTCGAAGAAGTTCATTCTCGGTATTGACTGCGATCAAGCTGTTGTCGTCCTTTGATTTTTGGTGGATTAGTTGCAACGCCGCCTTCTTCTGAATGTCCTCCTCATCACCACTTATCGAAGCCGCCTTCGGGTTATCATCATCGACACGCACAGCCTCACCGCAGAACTGCTGTCGCAAGTGATCGAACGCTCTCACAGAAATCATTTCAACTCAAGTTTCCGCATCGCCAATTCCTATGATGAATGTTCCAAGAGCTACTTTCCTACGAAGAACCTTACAGCATCTACATACACACGTATGACTCTCGTCCTCTATCAACTCTCGTCAGATCCAACCCATCTTTCGGATATACGCTGACGATGATGGGTAGTTCTGACACTAAGCTCGAATATTACTCATGAAGGAATGTCAGATAAGCAGAGCTCGGATTCTCCAACACAGTCAGCAGACGTGCTTACTGTCGTTAACACCATCACTCATACTGTTCAAAGAGCTTAATACTTTATTTTATCCAACATACTTGGGCTTTTGCCGAGTGATACTTATTTTAGTGCTGAGTAACACTCTTCTTCGTGGTGTTGGCCCAGATTAGTTGGTAGATGCTGGTTGGCTTAGAAGAGACTTGGTCTGCTTCGGAGAGGCACAGCATGGCCATTGTCATCCCAGCATTGTCTACTCGCTTTGAAACATCATTCTATGAGCTACAGGATGAATATATATCTTGGCGATCATGACCAGCACTGCAGTGTGCGCCTTAGCCAGGCACTGAACGATATCCTCTATCCACAAACGTGAGGTATTGAGACGCGACAACGTTCATATTCCGCGTTTTTCGCTCCAATGCAAATGCTTCCCTCAAAAGATGTTCTTCTGGGTCTCAATAGCCAACCTGCTATGTGTCACTCGGTAAGTTGGCGTGTGTCGTGAGTTCGAGGAGCAACGCTTCCGTAGATTATTTCGTTTCCACCTGTGAAATCAACAACCAGATCTTTACGATCAGCAAAATGGAAATACGATGCGCAAGCTCACAATAACATGACTTCAGATTCAATAGATTAGTTTTGCAGCATATACAAAGCATACAGCGGAGGTCGACAGGCGAGAATGTGTCAGTCTAGGGTATGTATGTATCAAGGAAAGTTGACAGCAACAACTGTCCGCTGCACATTTCCGTGTCGTATTTGGTAATGCGGCATCTATTAAAGTGTTTAAATGACTGAAATATTTCTAGAATTCAGTTTGGTCGGAGAAACGTCGCAAAGCCCCAAGTAGTCTCGAGTGTAGGGACTCACTGGTGTCCAAAGCCAGAGCAACATTAGATGACAAGATCGCCAATACTGGAAAGTGTTAGACCAGATAAAAACCGATTACATCTTGAATTGAGTTGCGTACCGTAGTTCATCATGTGTACCTAGTATGAGATACACACTTACCTAGTGTAGTTGCCTTCTTACTTACACCAGCTCCAACCAACACAACCAACGAGGATAATAGAATATACCCTTCAGTACCAAGCACCACAATTCTGATCTCAGCAGTTTATAGGCTGTGTAGTTCAAGTATAATACCAGAACCGTGGGTTGAAAAGAATAAGGGGATCAGTCTTGATTCCCAGAGTCACGTCTTCTGGTTATTGATGGACTCGCGCGACCTCGAATTAAGAACACGACGAAGACCTGCATAGGCATATAAGGCACCTATGAGATATCACTCTACCGGACACACTCATTCAGCTCGAAGCGTTGGGTAATTTCAGCTCCAGCAATCCGGCTGCGACAAGATTCGTTCAAGTTAGCAAGTCCCTCCCCGGAGGAGATATTGGTACCATCCTTAGCAACGAGGTATGTTCCATCCTTCAACTATAGGTGCCACTGCACGGACTCAGTAAGATGAAAAAAGAATTCTATAGTATTAGGTATTTAATGAAACATGAGGGAGATGTGCTGTTACAATGGTGTAGGTAGTACACATCACGAACCAAAGCCATGCATGCACCTGCAACATGAGAACTTGCTAAAAGCCTATTTCTAAAATAGCTACTACCTAGAACCCAACACACGGCCTTCATTGATAGGAATCATAGTGGTTTCTGCCATAGTGACCGGAGCCTAGAGATCTTGAATGTTGGAACCGTGATAATAGAGCTGAATTCGGACTGACATTGTTTTGGTCAACATTCATATCTGACAAGTTAAGCAGGGGATGCTACTACGAACCTCCATACTTAACGATTATAAGATCTCTCTATCGACATTCAATTAGAGAGTTGGTGAGATTAGATGGTATGAATAAACCATGAGCTTGACGGCAGCTATGAGTTCAAACATGTTAGACCAGCTGCGAAGAATCATTGCTACATGACACTCCTAAATTATACAAGAAATGACTTGCGACGACTTTAAATGACAACAATTGTTTATAATGCTTAAACGATACACGCCAGATGAACCTGCTAATCAATTGATATATATATATATCTAATTTGGGGCTGTTTGGTGTTGATATTGAGCTTGTAATACTTAGATAGTTCCTTTCTTCTGGGTAAGTCATATATGCTATTTAAATCTAGCCTCGTAGCTATTCCATTACTTGATATCATGAATTCCTAGTCCAATACCATCATACTATAATTGAGTTGTCCCTGACAATCACCGTCGAGTCTTTGAGGCATGTCCCTTTTAGCTGTCAGCTATCCGCGTTGCCTATCCCTTAAGTTTGCGAGAGGACACCCTTTTTGTCAAGCATCTCTAATAATGTAGTCTATTGGATTAAAATATTGCTTAACCTTATTGCTAGAATTTACTGACGCTGACTGATTTGCCACTGATAAACGAACACCAAGTCTATGTCCACGGGAAACGTCAAAGGTACTGTCTCGGATTCCTGGGCATCTGACGGAGGCTGTGAGAGCCCGGTGAACCGGAAAAGCTCCTGGGCCCGTGTCCGCGCCCCGTATCCGACGGTTCTGCTTTCTTGTCCCGTCCCTAAACGCAGTGTTTAAACATAATGACGAATTGACATGATTACTCATACGGTGACTCAGCTCGCTATGACTTTGGTGCAACCCTTGCGTCGCGCGTGTGTTTATCCGGCCAGCAGGTTTAGTATAATATGCTGAGGATAGATCGACAGAGTTGGAAATGAGCTATTGCTACGTAGAGGTTGCAACCCATTTCTTTTAGAAAGATAACAAAATATTACAGTATAACCGTTGTTTTAGATTCCCAGTTTGTTGTAAGGGGTCTTGAGATGGGCCGATCTCTTATTAATGTTTTCTTTACAGCTTGGCTATGAGTTCCACAGATCAGAGGTCTTGATATGTAGGTTGTAGGAATCTGTGTACAGTAAATGATACGCCCCCAAGCGATACCGGATTCAGACACAGAACTCAGTAAACGTCACCCCCGGGTTGCAATTGGCCAAGTTGATGTTGATATCCCGTTGCAACCACTGTGTATCATAGACTGAATGCTCTCACTTCCTCACCACATCGTCAACCCACGTACGTCTTGGTGTTACCCTATACAATTCCACTGCAATAACTAGCTATAGTCCATTTATTCTATAGTTACTACCGCCGCCGTTGAATCTCTCAGCCTTGTGCCGTTCTCGGGGCGCGTCCCCGAGTTTCCTGTGCGAATAAAAGCCGCGGCCCGGGCGGACCTCAGCTCGGCCCCACACGGACGAGACCAAGGCAGAGAGAGGGTCAAACCTGAACTCTTTTGAGCTCTTTTTTTCTTCTTTCTTTTCGTTGCTAGAACGGACGGCACTGACCACTATGACGAGTTTCTTAGGTGCTTGTGGCGTGATAACACACTCTTAGCAGTCCGTGTGTTTTTCTAGTTCAGGTCTTAATTAATGACAGGTCATTGACAGCTTTGCAGGCCTTTGTGTACTACCAGTAGAAGCCGGCGGAAGAGTTTTTCGCCACCTGTTCCAAGTTATCAGAAGCGGTTTACCGATCCGCCAAGGACGAAATTTCGGCCTACTTTCCAAGGTATTACTCATCTCACGCGATATTGATCCTCTCTGCGTCGGTGCGTCCCCAGTGGTGCATTCCTGCCATGTGCGTTCGCCGAAGCTGCAGTATGCAAGAGATCAATAGCTTGAACGAACTCCCCCATGTCATGCCATGCTCTGTCAGGGATTAATAGCACCATGGCACCATACAGCTGGTGAAGATCTCGATGACAGCCGCATACTCTGCCCAGAAGAAGGAAAGCAAAGCACCGACAGACCCGAGAGACCGGCTCACTAGAACAGCCATGCAAGGAACGGGAGTGTCCGTTCCCAACCCCTCGGGAGCAGCGGAGCTTTGCCATAGGTCCCCGATACGTGTGATCCCTGAGAGCCCTGGCCGTCAGGCAGCCACCTCCGTCGACACCAGGTTAAATGTGTAGATGCCGCGGCGATGCCGACGCGCAATGCGTTCCGGCTGCGTGGAACAGGTCCTGGCAGCAAAACAAGACGATGTTACGCTCCAGAATTCCCCTGATTCTTCATGCTGCAGAATTATTATCTAAAATGATCGCAATTATGCCCCATTGGAGGTTAGACTGTTCTGCAACGCACATTAGCTGGGCCTGCTTTCCAGGTTTCCAGGTCCAGGGCGTTCTAGACCACCGCAGCACGAGCCTGCTGCAGTCTGTCTTGGGTTTCATTTCTCTCGAGACCAAAACAAAAGTGTCCCCATTCGTGCGTGCGTGCATGCAGAACTAACTGAACTCAACTGAAATCAAACCCAAATGCCCGGCTTCATTCCAGATTGAGAAGTTCATCCAGCCATTCGGGAAACCGTTCTGGTGAGGCACTGAGGCTAACGTTTACGGCTCGGGTCGCTGCGCTAGCGCCAAGAATGCACTGCTTGTATTGGCCCCCTACTCCTGCTTGGGGCTCCGTTGCGAATAGCTTCAAAGCCGCCAAACTCTATCAATTACCGTGCATTGTGCCTGTAGCCCGCTGCTTTTAGCCAAAAGGGGAGAGTTTGGTTCTAACACTAACGGTCAGGTCAGATTCCTTGTTTCCAGGTAAGCTCGGGCCCTTTTTCTTTGCAACGCCCTCCAAGGACTGGTCAAGGACTCAAGATCAACTCTCTGTGCCGTGTGCCACCAAACTCTATAATCAACCCGTCAAAGACATCCTTACCCACAACGCAGAACATCTCCGTCTATCCCCTCTCCCCTCCCCCCCTCGTGCATGATGCACATGCACGAGGGTTCGTTCCTCTCTGTAAGGCAGGGAAAAGGGTCCATGGGTAGGCGAAGTCTTCCTTGTCAGCTGAGGGTCTAGACTCTAGTTTGCATTGACGCAATGCAGGGCACTTTGCTAGGAACCCCCCTTTGGCATCATTTGTCATGAATAGGCTGCCTATCTTGGACGACGCGTTGACGCGATGTTACTCGCTATAGCTGTCAGCTTGCTAGTTAGCTAGTCACTGTCTTGGAATCCATACCTCGGCTAGCAAGCGAATGTCTATCATCCCCTTAGTTAGGAATGTGGTCAGAGGATTGTCAGTTTTGTGCTGACTGTCATGTCCAGACTATGAGGGAATAAATCTGTATTGCATCAAAGCGCAACATCAGAGGAATTCGTCATAATGGAATCAATCCGAAAGACGAATTATGCATCCTCAAGAACCGCCAGTTTCGGCGAAGAAATGAGAGACATGACATTTGCCACTTGAGCTGGAGCTGACGATCCTCGAACCAATGTCGATTTTTGGAAGGCCCCCATTCTGTGTATATCGACTATGCTAGCCGCGTATTTCCCCATCATATTGATTATAATTATGAAACTCAATGCCAAGCGCGCCGTTGACGTTGTTCGGTCCTCTCTAGCCCGACGTCAAAACGAGGGTATCAAAAGTTTCAGAACCAGTTCCAGACACACAAACAGACCCTTTGACAGACTATTTGATAAAACAAAGTTTGAAGTGTCCGGAGTATTCCTCGTACAATTTCTGCGGGCGGTAATTAGTTTAGACGCCCGGCTCATCTCCAATAGTCTGCGGTTTTGCTCCGTAGCGCCCTCTGGTGAGTCGAAACCTCGAGCTTCCCAAGCCAGAATCCATGGGGTGGACCAGGCGGAATTCCGCCGGCAGAATTGCCTTGCAGCTTGAGGTATTTTGCCCTGCCTTCAAGCCGAAACTGTTTTAGCTCAAATAGGACGTCTTTCATCGCGTCAAGCTCAACCCTTGTGGGCTCCTTGATGGCGGCAGACCTATGCCGACAGGGCATGATCGCCAAACACCATGCTGTGTGAAAGACGAGTGCCGAAGAGGGGACGCCCGCACGTATTTGTGCAGGGGAGGCCGGTCCGATACGATCATGCACTTTGTAATGCAACGCCAGTTCTCGATAGTCTCGTAGCATGGGGTTGCTACTCTCGTTAGAGGCTGAGCCGACCCATACCTGGACCCTAGTGGACTTCCCATCCACCCAGACGTCTATGTCCAGGTAGTCAGTCTCCTGCTCCTGCTCCCTTTGGGAAACGGAAAATTCCGCCGGATCCCGTTTCTGAGGGGGAGAGATAGCTAGCTCTCGAACGGGCCGTGGGTGCACGCGGGCCTCGTCATCAAAGAAGCTGAACCCCTTATCGCCTGAGTTTAGCAGTTCCTCAGCATCTATTTCTCCGGCAGCATAGGCATCGCCCTCGTAAGCATCCTGCTCGAACTCGAGCCGGAAGTGACGGAGGCCGGCCAAGACGCTGGGACCCCGCCGAGATGACAGGTCAAAAAGCGCACGCTCCTGCGCAGAGAGGAGTTTTAGGAAGGAAATCAGTCTATTGATCAGCGGGCCACTCGAGCGTCGCGGAATATGTGTCAGCGTTAGTGAGGTGATGCGTGGGTTCATATCAGGGACAAATGGCTCGGGGAAGGCCATGTCAGCCCGCGGCAGTAGTATGTTCTCAGCGATGTGCAGACAAGCCATGCTGGAGAATCCCTCAAGTTCCAATGTGGGAATTTGAGTCACTACTGAATGGTGTAGCTTGACCACCTGCAAGTTGGACGACAGCACGGGCCGTAGTGTATGTGTAGCATAAAAGCCATAGAGTTTAGCCGCCTTAGGCCACCACACTGCGGCCATAGTCCCTTTCAGAAGAGGAACCAGCATCATCGAGTCGCAGCTAAACTGCTCGAGGCGTCCACGGCACAGCGTAAGTAGCTTCATGACGCCGAGGGCTGAGACCCCATTGCCAGAGAGGTTGAGATGCGTAAGCCCTTGTGAAGCTTGAAAGCTCGCTGGTGGGAAATAGGGGTCCTCGCCTAGGAGGCCCCGGCAAACGGAGTCCACCGCATGTGATTTGACGGGGAACTTCCCGTCCAGTCGTTTAGATGCACATTCTTGGGGCGATGTGTCGTGAAGATCATACAACGGCGCGTCAACAAAATGTCTGTTTGGGTGACTGAAAGAGGCACTCCATTCAGACTCAACAATGCGAGTCCAGATTCCAAAGTCAGGGGTTGTACATCCGAATTCCAGCTTACCCTCGACATCAAAGTTGGTATCTGGGGGAAGATCGGATGGACGCAAACAATGAGCCGCGATACTATCGAGCGCCTTGTCTGTTAGCTTGTTGTTACTCAAGTCCAAGCTCCATAGACGAGTTCCAAATCGAGCGGTTAGATTCTCAACGGTGGTGTCGTCGACCTCCTTGCCTTGGATTTTCAGGACACGTAATTCAGGGAGCACATCGTCTTGGAACAAGGGACGGAGTGATACCGAAGTATATGATAAATCTAGATAGACAATTCCGCAAAGGGTGTTGATGAACTTGTTTGATAGTGACACGGGGCAACCGGCCATGCTGAGGAGTTGAAGCTGATGTCCGACCTCTGCGAAGGATTCAGAAGGGTCAAGATCTTCATGGCCATCGATGAGAATACAGATCAGGTTTGGCAAGAACTTGAGTACATTCTTCAAGCTCGTATTGAGGTTGGGACCCATGCTAAGAGAATATGTGCCCCTGATGGAGCGAGCATCAAAGACTCGAGCAAGGCTCAACGTCTCGGATCTCACCCGACTGACGCCGTTGAGGACAGAGTTCATCAACCAATCCAAATCTGACGAAACTAATCAGTTCCTGCTGCGAGGGCAAGAGACTAGGGCATTGTTCAGTCTGTGGCTCACCATATTCTGTATCATCAAGACCGGTAGCAATGTCTGAGCGTGGGATACGACTCCATATGCGTGGGGCAAAAACGTCCCAGTAACGGCGATTCACGCCGCACAATGCCGGGTAGTCACTGGGAGAGACGTAGGGAGCCACTAGGGGCAGCCAGTCGGGAGAGATGGCATCTTGGTAAGATGGAAGCGAAGCCATCGCGAGATTGCTAAGTCAGCCAGGGCCAGCATCGAGACAAGCAGGCTCCGGGATTCCCGGGGGTTGCGTCGGTCGAGATAATCCGGGCTTCACACTTGTATGATCATGTGCATACAGTAAGATAGAGAGAGATAGAGAGAGGGAGGGACGGGAATAAAAAGTGGTGACGCTCCGTTCCTCAGCTGGTTACTAGCAGTGAGTGCATGTGCATGTGCAGGCAGTGAGTGGCAGGGCAGGCAGTGGAGATTGATGACATGACATTATTCAGACGGCAATACTCCGCGAATTTGTCATTGGTTGTGGCACAGCAGCCAATGCCAAGCGCACAGGCCTCTTTGTGAGACTCTAGCCTCTGCAGGCAGTGGAGGCAGCCTGTTTTAACGGCTTATGCCAAGATCGGAGCTAAGTTACAGGGGGTCGATCAGGTACGTGGCGCACCGTATCAATTCCGTCGCTAGAACTGTAGGGCTTCCCGTCCGTCAATTCGTCATCAGTGACCTTCAGAGCTGAATTAAGATTTCGACTTTGAGTTACAGAGGGTCTGTCTGTTATCCTTGAACAGCTGTCAAGACTGCAGTTGATCCCAATGTAACCCTGCGAGATTGATTAACAGGTGATACCGCGGAAAAACAGAGCTGTCACTGTAACTTCTCACAACTCAACAGATTATCGCCTCTCTCTCGCATTGCATTACATTACAGTGCAGTGCAGTGCAGTATCCGAAGACAGGCATTCCATCTTACCTGATAATATCCCCACAAAATACCATGCAGGTCATGGCCCTGTCCCTGTCCCTGTCTCGCCTAGCAGACTTACCAACCAATTCGACGCATTCTTTCCCCGCGATCTATCACAACTCTCAAATCCAGTACAGGCGCGCAAATGCTTGTGATACGTTCACCCGACGGGGGGGAGACTCCGCCTGTAGATTACTGTGCGTAGGCCTTGTCTATGCGTATTGCTTACTGCTCTGTAAGCCAAGGTAATCGACCTATGCAATCTAATGCACGGAATAGCCTGTCCCCCCCAAATCAAGATCATGTTTGTTTCTTTCTTTTTTCGCTTCTCTTTTTGTATTTACGTACAGTAGCCTTCTAATCTCTTGCGTCATTGCCACTACTGTAGTCCATCATTTTATGCTGTACCATTGCATAACCACCTCTGTTTGCATTCCTGTGACCACAGTCTCAGAAGCAAAGAGAACCATCAACTCAACCATTTGCTCATCCACTGGCCTTGTTCATGCAGCCCATGTCCGAGTACAGTACATACAGTATTGCTGATTCTTGGGTACAGAACCCGGCGTCGATCACGGGCCTCGCATCTTACACCCGAAATCGCGCTCTTCAGCTTGACAAGGCCTGTTTTTCTGATTATCTGATCTACATTGCATTCTCCATTTCGGCTGCAACCTCGTTTAGATAAGTAAACCGGTTGCCGGGAACGAACCATGCAACGATCATAGGTTCGTTCCCAAAGCATATTCCCTCACACCCAATCGTAACAGTTAGACAGCCAAACACGAAATAGCCTCCACCAGTCCGTTCAAACTCTGTTTTCCTCTGACAAGTGCCGGCCCAGGGCGCAAAAAGAGACTTTCAGGGGTTCTTGGGGCCTTGTGTGCGACTAGAAGCTGCACTGTAGATGAATTACTGTGTTGGGGAACCTCTGTGGAACCCCGCCAATCTCATCAGCGAAGCCATTCCGTAACTCAATAGCCCTGACCCTAGTCTCCGCGCCGGCCTTGTGGCTAAACCGGCCTTTGCTCTATTACCTTTATTCCCGTCTACGTCCTCTGTGATAGACGTAATGCTCTCTCTCGGCCACTTTGTCCAAGGGCATCACGGGGTCTAGCATATGAATGGTGACATTAGCTCATATAACTTGTCATTTTTTTCGACTGGGGGCTAACTACGGCGTTGTGATGGAGTCGAGTGCTGCCCGTACTCTATTAGATAACAGAAAAGGTCCATATCTTTAGAGTCTACGGAGATCGCGGGCGTTTTGTTCCTGTCTCTACTGTTCCTGAGCCTCCCTGAATCGAATCTATCGTGTCATGTTCCAGTAGTTTCTCGTCCCCTCCCATGATCCATCTCGCGTTGCACATCGGCGTCTCATCTCAGCTCATTCCAGGCACAATCGTCGCCTCAACGCCTCAATCCCACGGGAAAGGGTCTGTGCAACCGCACTGAACCTGTGGGAATCCTTATCCGAGCTGCAAAACACACACAGCACGAGAAAGAAGGGTCCAAGGGTTATGTGTCAGCCTTTATCTCAGCCACGGACTGTTATCCACTGACATCGTAGGTAGTGAATCATCATATGAACCACGACCACTAGCTAGACTCTCGAGATAACGGAGAAACCCTGACACCCCATACATGCAAGTGACCCCTAAACGCCTCAGTCAGTATTGGAGATCTCCTTCCCCTTGTCGGCAAGGACTCGATCATGTTAAGCCTCATACAATGATCGACATTGCTATATCAGATCATATCATGGTCCCCTGTCTCTGCACGAAATGTAAATGTGTGCATGCCATCATAATTCCCCAATTCTTTCTCATCCCTACGCATCTCGTCACAAACCTAGTTGCACCTATACGGCAATTCTCACTAAAAGCATCCATTGGCCGTAAACTGCCTGACCCAAGCCGCGATGGATGAAACTGGCTGCATACCTCTCCCTGAAGAACAACTTTTCCTCCCTCACTAATTTTATGTATTGGAACTATTTATGCGACCCTCCTGATGCTAAACGACCCCTTTGACACTCGGAAACTCTAATATTTTCTCCTTGAGGGTGTTGTTCTCTTCCGATGGTTTGCCCGTTCGTGTTTGCATTATCTCCTCTAGTAGAGTCTTCCTCTCCACCACGGCCCGCGTAGTCTACAATAGCCCCCGGTCGAGTCCAAGAGACCTCTTTTCCAAATCAGGAAATACCTGTATCCGCTGTTTTTTTTTGTTGAACTAACGTTAGATGGTATCTGCTCCGCTGCGGATCGTGTCCAATGGCCTTTGCCGCTTACATGTCGTTGATCTTAGCATTCCTCGAGTCGGGAGGCAAAGACGGTTGACATTCCCTCTGCTAATGTTGCAAATCAGAAACCGTTTGACATGTGTCTTCGTTACACCCGCAGTCCAAATCTTAATATTATTAGACCCAGACTCTCAAAAAATGTCTCTGGACGGACCTAAAAGCTCCAATCACATCATCCGTCTCCCCTCTCAGCCACTACCGTTTGAGCCTCCTGTTAGCTCAGAAATATCATATATCACATCCGACGTCCATCGGAGTGTCCGCCGAGACCCCCAGAGGAACACACCACACCAAATGCCTTGTCGACCCGTCTTTTCTGCCTTTTTCATGTATGTACAGCACATCAAATCTGCCAGACCCAGAGCAGCGGGTGCTGCTACGCCGTATCTTGCCATCTCATCCAAATCTAGCAGAAGCAATGAGCCTGTGCATGTACCTTGTCTATGCTAGGACTAGGGTGCCAGGGTGACTCGCGGATCGGCAGCCTGTCCTACCCCGAGATCTGAGACATTATGGAGCTGTCTATCGGAAGCCAAAGCATCCATCCCAACCTACCAATCCTACCATCCAACTGTCTCTTTCGCTCAACTGCTCACTCGCTCTGCCTCTCCGTGAAATGCTCCAATTCCGCTCTCACTCTGCGCGGGCCAAGACGTCCCGGAAACTCTAAAGCCTGCCGAAGCTGAAGTTTTCTCTGTCGGATGCTGACTTTGTCATATCTGACATCTTTTGGTATCCTACTTTTCTGGGTATAGGCCACCTGAAAGCCTGCTTCCAAGCACAAACTACATATCCCCAAGCCAATCAATCAACACGTGAATGCCTTTCATCCTTGCCTTGCACTATGTAATGCAATCTCCAGCTTTGCCTGTCTTGTCTCTCCACGAACAGGCACCACTATGGCCAGGCCAGGCCAGCCATGTCCCCAGCGCCGCCAGCTCAAAAAAGAAAATCTGCTAGTCGATATGTCACTTGGAGATCATTATGGGGAAAGTCATGACGAAGGTGTTCATTTGATAGTTAAAATTTCTTGTTTCATTATTTGCTGCTCCAATCCTATGTCCGCCACCATATTGTCCCAGCCATTCTTTGTCCAGAATGTGAAGGGTAATAGAAGAGAAGTGAATAGCTAACCAAAAAGTAAAGTAAGAACGAATTCGACAAAATTCCTCAACACCGAGTAGTAGTAAAAGAACAAAGTAAAGTAGAAAGCCTCCGCCCAAGAGTAGTAGAAACGCCCTTGCACCTTTGAAGTGGACCGGACCGACCTGGTTGTATGATAACAACTCCATCATGCAAATGCCACCCAGTAACAGTAAAAGTAAAGTCAAGTCAAGTCAGGTAATCCTTTTCCGCGTCTTCTTCTTCAGACATAGTAATCGTACAGACCATTAGACCCTCGTGTCTCCTGTAATTTCGTTTGCTTTCCAAAAGAGCTCTCTTGCCTGAGTCTCTAATGCAGCGGCGTCGACCATATGACGGTCTGGCTGCAGAAATGCTGCAATTCCTTTCTTTTTCCAGCTCCGCCTTTTCCGTATATGATGATAGTGTGTAGATGCGAATGTGTGTGTGGACGAGACAGACAAAGTATGTAAGTAGGTTTTGGGTATGTGTGTTCATCGCCCCCAATCAAGTTGAGCGCGGGTCTTGGTCTTGGGTCTTGTTCTGCGTGTCTCATATAAGTGGCGCCCTTTTGGGACTCGACTCTTCCCTGTTCTCGTTATTCCACCAGTGGCGACTGACGGAGTTCTCAAGTAAGGTACCCGAGCCAAGATATGTCCATCAGTAAAAGCAAAAGTAGGTAATGCCAAGCAGTCAATGAGCAGCTTAGTATTCTGAGCCCCGCTTCTCAGCAATTTTGGACTTTGAGGGAGCTCTTCGCTTCCTGCTTCGCTCCTCTTGCTCAATGACAGGGACTGCAGCAGGGATAAACTCAACTCCGCGGTTGCGGCTGTTGGGTCGAGCGTGTAGCTTGCGGTGGTTGTTGAGGTTATCTTGGCGGTTAAACTGGTCCTTTCCACAGAACTCGCATGAGAAACGGTTAGGTCCTTCACCGTGGAAACTGCTTTTTGTTAGTGAAAATGTTCTTGTTTATTATGAATCTCAGTAAATACTCACGTTTGCTTGTGACGCTTGAGATGCTCATTTCGTCGGAAGGCTTTGTGGCAACCAGGGTAATCACACTTGCACATGGCTCGTCGAACAACGTCAACTTGAGCAGAATCAGGCTTGATTGATCGCTTCCTCGATGATCGAATCTGAGCTCGCTGAAGCTCGGCACTCTTCTGTTGGATCTCATGCACCATCAACTTCCTTTGAGCACGCATGCGGTTGGGAGAGTTGGGGTCATGAATGTGGTAACCAAGAGGTGACTGAGAGTGGCGGTCCATATCAAAAGCGTCAAAGTCACCTGAGAGTTGTCTGTTGGGGAAGAAGGAGATGGGGCTATCGTTGGCACAAGACCATGATGAGCCGGTCTCGGCAGCCTCAGAGCCAGAGATGCTTTGGGTGGGTGTCATCATGAAAGAGGCGGGACCCATTGAAGCGTCAGGAGAATACGAGTACATGCCAAAGGAGTTTGATGGTGTTAATGAGCCCATTGATCCGTGATGTGCCATGTTCATGTCCATCATGTGCTCATACTCGAAGCCGAGTTGCTCTCGCTTCATGGGAGTGTTGGGGAGAGAGTCCGAGAATGAGATGTGCTCAGGCTCAGGCTTGACAGGGCCAAACATGAACTTGCCCATTGCTGATGAGGGAGGGGTCATCTCTGCCCCACGGTGGGAGACAGAGTTATAGGGACCATCAAAGTCCATGTTGCCGAATTCATGAGGTGTTGATCGTCGAGATGTAGGAGTGAATGGGTCGTAGGCTGATGAGGCGGAGGAGAAGCTTGTGGTAGTGGAAGGGCAGGACATGGGCTGACTACAGAGGCTGAAGGAGTCGTCCATGTCGAACCGGTAATCCGACTCGAACTGCATCTTGAATATATGAGAGCGAGGAGTGTTAAAGAGAGAATGGATGGGGAAGGGATGAGATGTATGTGAAGATGTCTTGAGTTGACCTTGAATGAAGGGTGAAAGTGTTCAAGGTTGGTCTCAAAAGGCTGTGAAGAACAATCAAGAGCTGAGTAAAGTTGTTCAGTTGTCTGGTGAGTGAGTCTGATCGGGAATGTTTTTTCATCTTTCGAGGACGGACGCCCTTGAAGATATAGAGATGAGGTGGAATGAGGTACGCAGCATCGAGCTGCGGGTCCTGAGACAGTCAAGCTGTTAACTCAACCACCCGTAGATCCTTGAACACAGCCGGTGCAGCTAGTAGGGAACCCGCGAGACAGAGCTATGATCCAATACCCCCAGGGCAAGAATGCGAGCAAGGGTCGAGAGAACTCGAGCAGCTCCGATCGAGATCGCTGCTCTGAAGAGGAACAGGTGCAGGTAGGGCGACGGGAGAGGCGTGATAGATCCACAGTTGAGCGAGCGAGTGGGTTTATTGCTCGCATAGAGTGAGTGCAATGTTTAGGATGAAGTTGTGTCAGTTATGATCAAGAGTCCCTGGGGATGTTTCGCTGGGCCCTCAACTCCCTCAGCTGGCCTAGTTGCCGACTAGTTGCCGACTAGTTATTACAGCAGCAAGAGAAGAGAGAATGGGACCAATACAGACTTGGAACTTGATCCGAGAAGTTGAGTTTATGAAAGTGAAAGAAGCAGAAATACTACACCGGCATCGAGTAATGCAGGACTCGGAGAATAGGGACAAAAAGTGAAGAACCAGAACAAAGGCACGTATAATGGCAGTCGAGAATATGCTTGAACCAAGGGTCGGCATATGGGGGGTGCGGTATAGACTAGGATGGGTGGGCGTGGGATTAGACCACGTCCCTGACTCTGGGGCGGTTCCTCGCTCGAAGCCCCAGCTTTAAAGACACCCCTGCAGCCGCCGAACCATGACCATGCTGCGGATCCCAGGGAAAAGAAGAAAAAAAAGGGTGTGGGTGTGTGATGCATCGACTCCAACATTCAGTCTCCCATTACCTGAAAGACTAGAGGCGAAGTTGAGTGAGTGAGTGACTACTACTATAGTATATCGGACCCTGCATGAGGTGCATGAACATAACCCACGGTGTGAGAAAAAGGTGTCACTGACTGGACTGACTGACGCCAACCCTCCATGTCCATGTCCATGTCCATGTCAATCTCCATAATCTATCCATCTCGCACATGTGCCACAGGACAGGGCCTACCTGTCAATGTCAATGTCAAGGTGAGTATGGGTAAGCCACGCCCAGAGCGTGGGAGACCTCTCTGAGGTAATTGTGTGGGTGCCCCAGATCTAGTGTAAGGATGTACGGATGTAAGTACGTATCCATCCATATCGTCTCGTCTCGGTCGGTCTCTTCTCACTCAGGAAAAAACTGTTAGCTTTCTTGCCTCCGACAGTTATGGATATCATCACCAGGAATGATCGGGGCCTGGAATGGGAGAGAGTGGAAATGTCGCTCAGAAAGGCCGTCAAGTGAGACAGTGTCGCGTCGAGGGGACCCAAGCCAAGACCATCAGAAGGTTCATGTTCCTGAGCGTGCCTGGATGTGTTACCTCTTGGGCGAAACATGCCCCATCCGAAAGGTCTTTTTGGTTTCCCCATATCTCGACTCCCTTGAGACTGAGCATACAGTAGTGTCGAGACAAGTAAGTTCAAGACAAGACAAGACAAAACAAGACAAGAGAGCGGAACGATTAGTGGGATGGATATCTCTCACTCCAAGAGTCAAAGTAAAGTGAAGATGTGGGTCAGCAGGAGAGAAGGTTTAGCAAAGGAGTAGAGTGATTGAAAGGTAATCTGGCACTATTCGTGAGAGGCAATCACAGGCAAGGCGTGGTGCAGGTCTCACCCAAAACGAAAGGGACCTGCGGGTGTTCCTGGCGATGGATGGGGCATTCACTGCAAGAACACGGGAACTGTGTGCTCGTATCCGCACATTACGGATAGAGTTGAGTGCATAGAGTGCATGAGTGAGAGTGTAAGGAGTAGGAGTAGGAGTAGACTGTAGGAGTAGGTCGAGTAGAGTTTCTTCGTGGACCCTGATCCGATAAACGTCTCAGAGTGTTGGTTTTTTTCGGCTGATGCTGCTGACTCTGCAAACCAACAACATGGTCTGTCTGGTCATACAGTACCTAGGAGGAGACCTCCGTCAGAGGAGGGCTCCTTGTGATGTCATTGGACGGGAAGAAGAAGAAGAAGCTCTGTTGGCCCTGCACATCTGTCCATCCATCCATCCACTCCAACCATCGGAAGGTCTGCTGCGGATGCAACACCAACTGCACTGTACAGTATCTAGAGCTGCAGACTGCAGAGTCGCATTGCAGCTTTGCAAGGGTGGTATCGGCAATTGTTAAGGTGTAAAAGGTGCCGGGTGCTGGGTAACTCAGCCATGCCAGGTCAGACCAGACCCAAAGAAGAATGTAACGTCAGAGCGGCTAAACTCAAATCTCCATAGCATCATGGGAAAAAAGGGCTCGAAGTCTGACCTCGAGAAAATGGAGATATCGGATGGTAGCGGAGCAACCACGGTATCTATCCTTACAGTTCATATGCATAGAATACAAATTAAGTTCCTACTGACAGGTGAGCGTGGTCGTGGTTATGGTCATGGTCAGTCAGTCAACCTGGTTAGGACCCCTGCTTCGCCTATCGTAACAGGAAAGGAAGTGCCTTGCCTGTCAAGTTTGTGCACTAAAACTACCTATTCTATTGTAGCCGCGCACGGTTCTCAATATGACAAAAGAGACAAGAGAGACTTGCCAAACTGACAGACACTGACAGGAGAATGGAACAAAGGGCATCCGTCTCGCTTGCCAATGCCAGTGGTGATTGTATGTAATTGTGCCGAGAGGGGGACTCGGTTGACCCTGAGAACTGAATTGAGAAACAGGACCGAACTCACCTGAATTGACTCTATTGATAGAGTTGAAACTCCTTAAACAACTCCTTGGATCAAGGAGAAGGTAATATAGCCAATAGTGCGAGACTGCCCTCGAATTCTTCATCTCAATGTCTCCGAGTTTATTATCCGCCGGCCATTGAATTATTCCTCCTAATGGATGGAGGGGTCAAGTCAAGTCAAATCGAGTTGAGTAGACTCGAATAACATAACCCCTCTCGCTAACTACCCCATCTTAGCTCTGCTTGGCTCATCAAGTCAAACCGAGGCGCACTATACTCTTGCTCCCTTAGTAGGTAGCCCCAGTAAAAACGCGACCTGAACGCGTTCCCAGGCGTGATAAGGGAACCTGGGACACTGAAGTCATAACAAAGGGAATGTCCTGGGAGACAGTTCAGTTAGTGTATCGCGCAACTGTCTGGTGCGAGCACTAACGCGAGGCTCGGGACGGTAGCTGCGGGGCCCGCGCCCACTTATCGCTCGCCTACAATAGGTACCTGAGGTAGAATAGGCACCTCAGATATGAGCGCGCAATGGATGCCCTTAAGCCAGTTGGTGTCAGCTCTCAAAGCGTCCCTAGTGCCGGGCGATCTTCCCGGGGAGCGACCCAGCGATCCTCCCAAGAAATCAAATCTAGGAACAGAGAGGGGACAGGGGCCTCTCAGTGGAGGGAGCCATTGGAGGGAGAGGCTGTTTGGCGCTGGCGCTGGTGCTGGCGTTGGCGTTGGTGTTCGGTTCGTTCATAGATCTGACTTTTTTCTTCTTAGGTCTGTTCCCCACTGTAAATCAGTCCAGGTTAGACCTATCGGTGCGGTAGCATTACACGCCCCCCGTCTTGTAATGTAATGCACTCACACTCACATACATACACTGCTGAAGGCTGGTAAGACACCTGAGATGGGCTGGGCAGGGTTTTTTTTTTCAGTTTGGTGATATATCGTTTTTTTCTCTCGTTTCTTTCTGTTCTGCTCTCACTTTGGCAATTGTGCAGTAACTCACTCAGCCTAGGCACCTGGTTAGTCGAAATGGATAATGCGAGCCCGAGTTACTAACGCGATACGCAATACCTTGAATCCCTTGTCTGCTAACCGAACGGAAGATGCCAGAGTAAGGTACAGCACAAGAGGCACATAAGATTTCACCATCATTGCCCTTGCAGTGTCTGAAGCGGATGTAAGTTAAAGTCTCCGCCATGATCAGAAACAGAGTGTTCATCATCATTTCTACTATACATCTGCATCCCGCATTAAGAAAACGGTGCAGTATTGAGTGAACGAATAGTGTGTGCAGCTCGTAGCATCTCATCTCATCTCAATCTCAATCTCATTTTACACCAATGTAAAGGGCCAATTCAACTGCATACCCGACATCTGCAGTCCTTTCGTCATACGGCATCGTAAGTTACTTTTTTTGTCCTGTCTCTTTTGCCTGACCCTGGCCCTGCCCTATCCTGAGCTGAACCGGGCTGGTCATACCGACCAGCGTAGCATCTCATACGGGCCCCTGACGGGAATCCGAGTGTTCCCATGTTTCCTATCCACTTCTTCCCGTGCCTAGCCTCTGTCTAACTCAGAGAGAGCGAGAGAGTCTGAAAGAGGGGAGCACGCACTTTAGGCATGCGTACCAGGTTTTCCCCTGCTTCCCGTCTCCGCTGACTCAAGAGCTGAAGAGTCGAGACCCGTGATCTGACTGATGACTGACAAACAAAAGAGCTCCTCCTCAGCTCACACAGATGGGAATGTATTCAATGGATTATGGATCACGGAAGAGGCCCCTCCCCCCGCCGAGAAAGGGCCAAGCCCGTTATCCCAAAGGCAGATCCATCTCCGGCCCGGCTTTCCAGCGCCGTTGCTCCCGTAAAGTATACGAGCTCCCAAAGTAAAAATTACTATGCCCTGTGCCAAGGTGCTAGTCAGGATATGTAAAGGATTTTCGTACTGTCTCTGTGATGAGAATGAGAATGCTGAATTCCCCTCAGAATAGACCGTGGAGCAGATCTGCTGTTCAAGCTTCTTCTTCATTTCTCATAATGGCATCATAGATTTATAAACTCATAGTCTCACCTGAGCTGCGGGCACGCTTCCGCAGGTTGTCCTACCAATCAGAGTCTTGAGTGTCATATCAAGCGCCACAAGTTCCAGCAGCTGTCGAGACCTTGTGTTGGGGCTCTTAAGTGATCTATCATAAAACGCTGCCCACTCTGCACACTCCATAGGGGATGGTCTAATCAGACAAAAAGTGGTCTCTTGCGCAGTAAAGCCCTTCTCCATGCACTCGTCGTCCCTCTGGGCTAGTGTCGCTGATGTACAGTGGGATTGCTTGGTTGGTAATGCCATATGCGAACACTACGAGGCCCAATTGGGCGCATCGAGTTCCCTTGTGTAGAGCTCTCTGCGGGCACCGGGCCCAGGAATTGCCGGATTGACTTGGGGACTACCACTATCACCAACTTATCAACCTGTCAACTCGCGTTGGCCGCATCCCTTGACTTCCGTATTGAGCAGACGATGTTACATCTGCTGCCCATTTGGTGTTTGTCTCCCTCTGTTTACGGTAGTCATACGCTATTGTTCTTACTCTCCCTGGTTGACAATCTATCTATCAGGCTAGTTATCAGACGATTGTAGCAGTATATCACGCACACTACTGTACCTCGATCCATAAGGAGAATAACGCTTCGTGTCTGCTGTAGCCATGTCAGGATTGCCTGCTGTGGCTATTATTGTGGCTTTTTGGAGGCTGCAACAGATTAATAACGCCAACATATTTTGTCAGTCCTGAGAAATGATTGACGGGCCCGTACTCTTGCCGACGGCAAACTGATCGAGTCCTCCACATGTGGTTCTCACTGTGACGGGCCCGTGGGCAAACCAACCCAACTCATGCTTGGGGGAGACCGGGCAGAGCAGCGTTGGTTGGAGACTTGGAGTGAGGGACTCGGCCGGCCGGGGTCTACGGCTTCTGGGCCAAGGGTCCCGAAGCTGTCAGTCTCCGCTGACATAGTTACGTTAGCCTCTGTAAACTAGGTACTGGTATTCTGCCCTACATTGGTCTATGTAAAGAATGTCATCCAAACTCGGTGGTATTTGTTAGTGCTCTGTATCTGGATAGATTTCAGTCCCTTGAGTATCGTGTCCCACATCCCTCGGTTCTCTGCCCAGCCTATATATCATACCAGGTAAGCCCAGGCCCCATGAGATCGCCGATGCACTCTACTTTCCACGATGCGAGCGACCGAAATGCCATATGGCACTACTACACACACGTTTTTTTTCTTTTTCGTTTCTTTGGGCTTGGGGTGCTGGCCTGGCCCCCCCAGATCGAAGTTACACCGCAGCCGCTGTTACACCCGCCGTGAATCTCCCGCCAACTAGGTTTGTGATCTGACGGACGGCGGGCGGGAGAAGATCACCATACTGGGGATACCTACCTAGTCAGGGGTCTGGAAGGCCAGATTTTCAGGGCCTGCTCCCTGTAGGACTTTCTGTTCCTGTTCCATTTTGGAGGAGATTTTGTGGTCTCCCGAAACCTTGGCCCTGCGTCATCTGCATCTGCGGCTGTATCTGCGCTGCATCTTGCGTCTGCGGCTGCATCTGTATCTGCAGCACGAGATACATACGTCAGGGTATAGTTAATTTATTGACCCTCGGACTGAGACCGAGACCGAGACTCTTACACAGCATAACGTTAAAGCAAGCAAGGTACGGAGGTTTGCCCCCCGCCATAGACCAATTGTTGTTATTCTTTTTTTATTCTTCGCCTCTCTCCCTCAGAATACTACCCTTTGCCTACAGGTTTCATTGACTCTCTTTCGCTACCGTTTCTCGCCTCTTGACGAGACGGCCATGCTTACGGTGACATTCGGATATCAATAGCACCGGAATGCAGGCTCAATTCGACCGTTTTGACCGTTGGTAGCGTGGCATTGCTTAACATACGTCGGGCCGGCAGCTAGAAGCTCTGGCCTCAAAATAACATCGACCTTTTTTTTTTCTCTCACGGTGAAAGGCACGACAATTGCGTTGCCCTGGGGCTGAGCTAAGCTGCTGTTTAGGCGGGAAAGATATTATCCAGTGGACAGATCTCGCGCATTTGCGGGAAGCCAGTGAATAAAGTTTCGCCCAGAACCGGAGCCGTGGTTACGCTTGGCTGTATTAGTTCACTATCAGCGATTTCCATTCCCTAAATGGGGTTTAGCTACCCGGTCAGCCTAGTAAATGTGTAAATCCCTCTCGCTAAATGGCCATATTGACAGTTTCCGCGGGCCCTCGAGGGAATTCACCATGTTGACATTCACTTTCATTTTCGATTTTGATTTATGCAGCTCATGACTCTTGAGCATGGCTTTCCAAACACTAATTCTCGATATTTCATGTTCTAGAATGCGCCTCTTTCAGTTGACACGATCGATCGATCCGTAGGAGATTTATTCTACCAATGAGGCTATAGAAACATGTAGGGTAACCCAGGGCTTAGGATGGTTTCAAGTAACTAACTACCTTACCTTACCTTACACTTCGTAGGGCGTATGTTAAAACAATTAAATCTCTTCTGGGCTAAATCGTTCCATACGTTTGGGCTTGTGTCAGTAGTTTACCAGACTTTTGTCATCAGTGACCTCGTTGGTGACATAATATTGTTTTTGACTTACTCAGTATGTGCTATGTCAGTCAACGCGCCACGACACCTGACACGGCTCGAGATAAGACAAAGACGAGACGAGACGAGGCCAGATCCAGACTCGACTCGAGACCATTGAGCGACCATAGGATTTCTGCAGTTGAAGGGCGAAATAAGCATATCTGACGTCTTTCGGACAATAAGCAAACATGGGGAAGTTTGTAAATTGGATGGGAATACCATCAAGCGTGGCTGTCAAAAGAGGTGCAGATCCTATCTATAGAAAAAAAGCCGTTATTATATGAAGCCACTTTGTTTCGTTTCAACATGGCAATCTAAACAATCGCAGCCCTGTAGAAAGATCCACGAAACTCAATCTATGCATACTTGGACCCTACTTTTTTCTTTACTTTCTTAGTGAACAACAGCCTCTACTTCAGCTTTCGATTTCAGTATATTCTCTCGATCTGCGGGCGGTGCGGCCGCTGTGTGGCATACTACCTGACTTTACGACAAGCTGTCACTCTTCAGCCATAAAGAGGATACGCGGTCAGCCGGTCTCTTCCCACGCCCTCAGAGTGGACATTGTGATAGTCTTACGTTCAGAATGTCACTGCAAGGCTGGAGTACCCGTCGTGGTTCGGTTCCGAATTCCCTAGATAGGCCCACGCGCGCTTACGCGTTGAAGGGAAGCGAGCCAACAACAGTGACACCTTTTCCGATCAGCTACATCGTCAAAGCGCGGATAGACAGACAGAGGGACGATATCTGAACACGCCCTCAATGAAGTTAAGTGAAGTGACTTGATTAGGGTGACATCGCATTAGTTTCGTCCCGTCTTACGATCGTCGATCTTATCCCCAACCTCGACAGCGCTTCACATCTAGTTAGTGCTGTTGCTATCGAGAAAGAGATATCCCCCAAAGTTCTTGGTAAGAAACATCCAAAAGTGCAGAGTCGTACGATTTCTCGATCGGCAATGCTCTCCTTGCAGAACTGCTGCTGTCCGGATGAACGTGAGGCGAGACATTTTGGTAAGCTGCTCGCGAAGGATAGCTCGGCACGGTTGGGAGGTGACATCGTGGGTCTCAAGTCAGACGTTTCCCGTCAAGCGATATTGAATCCAGCATTCGCCTGTGATTCCATTCCAACTTATCGTATTCCCCAGGTGGCGATGGCACTTTGACGGGCATCCATTCGGCTTAGGCGTACCGGGGCCCCTCGATACTACCATGCGCTGTAAGGAAAAGTCTCGAACATTCAACACCACACGTGAAATGCAACCATAGTGGTGATATTAGAAGTGAGGGGAATAGCAGAGCGTTGGGTCGAAACAAACAAGCGAATAACTCTATTGAATGCTTCTCCGTTTACGGTTACATCCGAGATTCTAAGTTAATCCATCACTGCTTGTTCGGCGTCATCCTCCATGTCCTGGAGGACTTCCTCCATCTCAGCTTCTGTGGCCTCCAAACCCTCAGAGCTCATGAGCTTGTTGTCCTTGTCCTCAGCTGTGCAGGGGTGGGCTGGTTAGCGTGTCGATCACCTCTAGGGTAGGGAAACGGGAACTCACTTCGAGCCTCAACGAGCAGATTCTCTTGAACCTCGCAGTCGGTCAAGACAGATCCATCTCCAATAACTGCTCTCTTTCCAATAATACAACGTGTCAGCTTGCATGCCTTGCCAACAACAACTCCTTCCATAAGTAGACACTGGGAGAGCTTGGCACCCTCGTTGATCTGCGAGCCGGCGCCGATCACAGTTTCTTTGATAGAGGTCTTCTCCTCCACAGTTACATTTTCCGCAATGAGGCTGTCCTTTTGTGTGATTGTCGTGCGTGCCTTAACGCCTTCAGGGTAAGCGATCTTCTTTGCATGTGCATACGGTGATGGTGACTCTCCGCCTGTCTCTTCGAGTGATGGAAGCTTGGCCAGCTGAAGTGAAATAGCGAGCAGCAGCTGTGCCGTGTCAACGCGGCGAATCAAAGGAGCCGAGCTCCCACCCGGGTGGACATAGGCAACGATCGGCGGGACTTGGAACGATTTCGACTTCTCGGCAGCTGATGGCTCGTCATCAACTGCAATACTCGGCACTGATGTCTCGGCAGTCGTGTCTCCGTATGAGATCCAATTACTTTGGATGTGATCTGGGGTGGAAACTCGGGAAGGCGAGCTTGGTCGTTCATCGTCCTTGGTCTCCTCAACCCGACCTTGGGCACAAGCACTCTCGAGCTTCAACTTGTCGGCAAGACCGGATTGCCAGCCAGCCTTCGCCCACCATCCGACAACATCCTCTCCAATACTCTCCATTCGCTCGTTATCCTTGACAAAATCGAGAACCCATCGAGGGAAGATGTATATGTGAGCATCTCGGTGTGTCGTGAACATTCGTACGCGAGAATGGGCACGCAACAATCCGTGTCGAATGGGAAGTGAGCCCTTGTCTTCTGTCAAATCTCTCAAAGAGTCGGTTGGCATAGAGTACACCAGCTTTGACAAGTTTGAGAAAAGAGATCCCTTCGATGGCGTAACAGGAGTTGAAGGTAACGGTGTCGTCGCAATAAAGTCTGTCTCCTCCTTCTTGACAGGCGCAACTGCCTTTGTGTCATACCAAACGCCAAGTGCACCGCTGTGAACTGATCGATGACCGTTGGAAAGCCTTGCAGTTCCAAGCATGTCTGTCAGACTAGCTGACTTGACCATCCATGATTGTAGAAGCTTGTCTCCTCCAAGTTCGCAGACCAAGTCACAAGGGAGTACTACAAAATCACCAGTGATAATCTTCCTAATCTCTGGCAGCCGCAGGATCTCAGCAGTGCCTGTGTTTTGATCAAGGTCTACTGGTGAGAGAATGTCGGGCCGTGGCAAAGGCAGCGCAGTTAGGTGAAGATTAGTGTTAAGAGCCGTTGAGATGGCCTCGGATGCCGTAGGAGGACAGACAAGATTTATGTCTAGTAGGTATCAGTATGTATGCTTTCATAATGCTTTCATAACTGGAGAGTGAAGAGCCATCTTCGGATATACTCAATGAGTCACCCTATAGCTCCAAGTTTGACTGACCTGTGATGCCCATTCGATAGCAGAAATCAAGCGCGTACCAGACCATAGGTCGGTTTGCAATAGGGAGAAGGGCCTTGGGGCTCTCATCGGGGTTAGAGGTGAATGTCGGGAATGACGAGCCAGGCCCGCAAAGAATGAGGGCTTGAAGCCCAGTTGACGGCATTGATACAGCGTGGGGCATAACACCGCGGGGTTCCTTGATGATTTACGGGTGTAGAGGTTGAGTATTTGAGATAGAGTCAACTTTTGGTAGGTCTGCTGCGGCCTCAGGGTACGGGTTGGTTCGTTAATGCCAACGTGAGAGCCGTCGTTGCTGTATGAAGTCAAATATGAAGTGAAGAGTCACTCAAATCCATTGCCAAGACATCAAAAATGTACGTTCGTGGGGTGCTGTCCCGCCTGTGGCTGCAGCTGTGGCTGTCACAGCGCACAGCCACATTTTTATCCCACACGGATTCACGTGAACGGATTGCACGACCTCGGCACGGATTATTGGATAGTCCCCCGCAATCGAGCCCCTGAAACGTGCTGGGCTGTGCTGGGCTGAGCTCTTTGTCGGCCCTCGGGCTGCTGACCCCGTTGTTGCTGGGGGTAGATGGCCTCAGCTCCACTGGCTTGTTGATGCCGATTACACCAACCACCGCGTATCGACAAGAATCGGATCTGGCCCCAGACTTCGCTACTTTAACGGTTGCGCCAATATCACGCAATTGCTCAACAGTCACAAACCACGACACTCGAATTGCACCAAAAGGCCCTTTGCGCCTGCTGCGATTGGCGTCATCACCTCCACCTAGCAATGCGACAGTGCGCCGCGTAAATGTCGCCCGATCACGGATCGTCGCGGTCGCGACGGGGAGTTTGGAGCCACTGGGTCCCTCTCGCAGTCACTCTTACAGTTGCTACTGTAGGCGTGGCTGCTTGGGTTTGGAGCCAGCGAAAAGACGGAGATGACGAAGACGAGCACTACGGCTTAGACTACGGCAATCAAGCTCGCGCAGGTGATAATCAACCCCACGATTCTCGAGATATCAATTCGCGCGATATTCAGGGCCCCGAGAAGCCACCACGACCTGATGGCCAGAGCCATGGAATTGCGCCCGCGGACGAAGATGCGGCCGGCGGAGGCTGGGGCTCGCGCATGTCTGGTGCTCTACGGCGAACACCGAGCCCGCAGCAGTTCTTTGACTCGACAGGTAAGACTGTGGCGGCTGGTGTCGCAGCTGCGAGTGCAGCTATGGGCAAGGCTTTGGCTAGCATTCGCGAGGAGGACAAGAGCCCCTTTGACGATACCAACCCCTGGCAAGAGGAAGCAGATGCTAAGAAAGAACGAGCGCCCGCCGATACGTCGTCACCACTCGTCGGCGGCAATAGGCGACGCAAGACGGTTGCGATTGTGGTGTCTGCCGAGACAGGCGCCGTGCCTGAAGAGGAGGATTCGTTCCACGAGCACGCTGTAAGTTGATCAGACTGACTGTTCTCTGAAGTCGCGCACTAACACGCCCCAGTCTATCCTCTCCCACATCCCTCGAAACATCGATCACTCCAAGGTTAAGCTATTTGTTCTGATTTACGCTCCTGGTTTGAAGGAACCTACTATGGATACTGCTACTAGTAACCTTCCGCCAACTTCGCTGAGCTCTTCATTTTCTAACATTGGACACGATCAAGTTCAAACCCCAGCTGAAGAGTCGAAGAATCAGCTGTATGCTTTACTTGCGCTATTGAACCGTGCTGTTACTGACAACTCGTAGTGAATCCGCAAGCCCTTCTTTTAACTCCATCTACTCACAGGCTCTAAGTTTGGTCGAAAAGGAGACAATGGTTCTCCCATTCACCACACCCAACGGCCACGTTCATATCCTGCGACACCTCCAGCCAGAAGTCATCTACCTCCAGAAGGCTCTCTCTGGTCAGGATGGCAGCATCATCACCACCCTCCAGACCTGGCTTCGACATGACGTCATTCTGGTTGTTGGAGCTGATGGTGGTTCTGGTGGATTGGCAGATAGCGAATCTGAAGCCGAGAGGGCCGGAAAGAGCCAGGAGTGGTGGCAGCGCCCTGAAAGAGTTGGACGAGGACGTGGAGTTGTGGTTGTCGACAGTATGAGGCTGAATGATGATTGGGCGCGTCGAGTTCAGGGCCAGGAGTGAGACTAACGCGTCTTGCGCAATCTGGCACGAGATACCATGAGCTTTGGACTTTAGTATATGCTATTAGGGTTATTTACAGACACGAGCACGCGTGTATTTATTTAATGATTTCATCTACCTGATTTAGAAAGTATTGAATTTTGAGTGTTACCCTTTATGCGTTTTACTGTTGCCGCGATGCGCTTGTTCAAGTCCCATCACGTGATGCGATCTTCCGTAATCGAGCCGACCTCATCCAAGGGAATGCACCCGTGATACGGCGACAAGGCGTGAACCATCATCGAATTAATATCCGACTTCAGTGACCACGCAACGAAACCAACAAAGAAATCGACGGCTCTGTTCTACTTGACAAACCTCTCATGGACCATTCTCTTTGTTTTCGATTTGCGGTTCTTTGAGATACTCGCGCCCCTAACGTGAGACTACCGCGGCCAACTCCGCATCATCCATCAAGTCGACGTGCGACCAGCCTATTCTCATCAAAACATCCTCGAATCCCGCATCGTGCCATTTCCCTGAAAATATCCATGTTTGCGACCTAAGCAAATATTCCACCGAAGTCGAGCGGACCACATCGGCCGAGATATCGTCATAACCGCTAGCCCCCGCGGCGCAGCGCGACCACAACACGATGGCGCCAGTTGGACCTATAGTCCATCAAAATGTCGCCAACAAAGTGAAGCGCCCAGTGCCTCCTGGCATCCAGACGAATGGCGCTATAGCATCCTCAAAATCATCACCATCCCCATCAATGTCGGCAAAGAAACCTCCGCCGAGTGCCAAGCAGCCGCCGCATTCGGCGAGCGACAGGGCCATTACCGCATCAACCGTCCGACCTGTCAACAGAGCCCGACGAGAAACCGCATCGCAATTACAGGGCCGGCACTCTAGGAATAGTGCTGGCCTACGATCAGCGTCATTAGCGGCAGACCACTCTGGTCACGACGCGGAGCCTCGACCCTACAGTATGCGATGTTCTGATCTATCGTGTTGTTGCGTATACACTAACAGTAATGAAGTTGTCACAGACTCTTATATCCTGAACAAATTCGCCGGTCGACCGCCCTCTCTTGTCTGCCATCTACACACAACGCATTTCCGATTCGATAACCAGGATGGCGTGTTTCCGTACAAGTCACCGATGAAGATATTCCTCGACCACGTCAGAAGCCGGACGATCCCCCATGATCTTCTTTCCTACTTCACTGATGCCGGTGTGCCATTCTATGATGGATGTCTTATTGTTCAAGTTCATGACCACAAGTCTCTTGCGCAAGCGAAGAACGTTGCCAAACCCACAAAAGGGAAGGGCTCCATGATGCCGTCTTCTATTCATAACTACAACCAATGTCTCACACCATCACCGAATGTTCCTTTCCCTAAAGAAAGTTTGTCAAATGGCGATGGAAACTCAAAAGGGAATGACGTGGCAGAAAAGGAAAATGCTCCCGTCATGCCAGCGCCAGAAGAGCAAAAAGACAGAGCGACAAAGCCACGAGTCTTTACCATGGTGCTCCACCCGACGCCCGAAAGTTTACAGATGGACCTGTTAATAAAAGCTTCTACCCCGCGAGGACAGGGTGATGGCCTTGGCCAACCCCCCACCCCGATGTCTCTTATTCCCCCGACACCTACAGCCGGTAGCATGCCGCCGCCGGCAAAACGCCAGAAGCGTGAAAAGACAGAGCTTGACAGCAGCAATATTCATGCTGCAGAGGGGCAGATCCTGTTAGCAACAAACGCGCCATTGGTGCTTGAGCCTACCAAGAATGTTGAAGAAACAATTCTCCTCCTGGAGGCAATGAGCCACCCCAAGCATGCAGAAGCTCCACCTCAGCCCAAAACACGCAAGCGAACTGTTGCCGAGATGGCTGCGGACGAAGCCGCTGCTGCAGAGACGGAACGCTTCATGCTGGTCGCCGACGAGCGTCTTGCACCGAATGCGAATGGAGCGCAGAATGGTGGTGCAGCCGATGGCGATGCCTCAGGCGGCGCATCGGCATTCGAGCCTCGATTCGAACGATTCAAAGTTCTGGCTGACATTAGTCGAGAACATGCCGAAAAGAAGGAACAAGAGAAGCTCAAGCAGCTTGAGAACGACAGGAAATTACAACAAGCGAAACAGCAGCAGCAGCAAGATGCGGTCGCGATGGCTCAGAAAAATGCTGAACAAGAAAGACTGCGACGGGAGGCCGCTGCGAGAGAAGCTCAGATGCGACAGGCAGAAGCTCAGCGACAAGCTCAAGCTCGCGCCCAAGCGGCGAATCAGAACAGCCAGAACAATCAAAATGCTCAGAGAGTTAATGGGAACCAACCACAGCACGGTCATCCTCAAAACAATGTCGTCACCAACGGAGTCAATAACGCAGCTGTGGGAACGCCTCAAATGGCTAATAATATGCCTCCGCAAGCACAACCCCGCTTCCAGGCTCAGATCACTCAACCACCAGCATCTTCTCCAGTTGGTGGCCAAGGTACACCTCAGCATATGTCGTCTCCTATGGTTGGCAGCGTCCCAATGCAGCAGACAAACTCTGGAATGGCCAACAGTCCTCCTCGGCCGTCTTCTATCGTGCAAAACGCCGCAGCTATGTCTGTCCCGATGGCTCATAACATGTCTTCCAGGGGTAGTCAACAGAGCCATCCCTCTGGCACTCCAAGAATGCCCCATTCAACACCCAACATGACACAAGGTACTCCGATCAACAGGCCTGCCATGGTGGCAACTCCCCGTATGAGCCAGGCAAGTCCTCCACCAGCTATGATGGCACAGAACTCGCAACCTGGTCAAGGCATGATGATGAACGGCCAGGGCATGAACCAAATGAACCCACAATATGCGGCTCAATTGGCACAACAACGCGCTGTGCAGCAACAGCAGCAGATGGCCATGCAAAACGGTCTTAACAGTGGCAACATGAGCCAGATGAGCCCTCAGCAACAGCAGCAGATGATGGCAGCAATGCAAAGGCAGTTGATTGCTACGCAACAGGCACAGCAGCAGGGTAACATGATGAGCCCCCAACAGCAGCAACAGCAGCAGCAGATGGCGGCCCAATATGCCCAGCAAATGCAGAACATGTCGGGCAGCCAGATACGGGCGTTCACTCCTCATATGCAGGCACAGTTCCAGCAGATGATGCGCATGAACCAAGTTAATGGCCAGATGGGCAATAGTCCTATGCAGCGTCAAGTTAGCGGACAGATGATGCCTAACGGTATGAATATGCAAGCTTTCCAGGCGATGCAGCAGCAACGTCAGCAGCAGCAAGCCCAGCAGCAGGGCAACATGATGAGCCCTCAGCAGCAGCAACAGGCCCAGCAGCAGCAAGCTCAACAACAAATGGGACAAAATCCAATTCAGGCGCAAATGCAACACCAGGCCAGGGCGCTTTTCAATAGGATGATGCCAGCAGTAGCCCAGAAGTACGGTGGCCAAGAGCATATTCCGCCAGACGTGATCGAGAAGATGAAGACACAGAGCATGGCGCAAGCTCAGAACCTTATACAAGCGTCAATGGCGCAGCGCCGACAACAAATGATGTTGCAGCAGCAGCAACAGCAGCAGCAGCAGCAACAACAACAGCAAATGCAACAACAGCAAATGCAGCAGCAGCAGCAGATGCAACAGATGCAGCAGCAAATGCAGGGGATGAATGGAATGATGGGCGGTCCCCAGGGAATGTGATGTCGCGAACGAGACCTGAGAAGATAATAGTGGGCAGAATTAATGTCACGGCAGACAGGAGCAGAGGATTCGATCATCAAAGGAGTTCAGGTTGGACCAGCATGCTCTTTTTACACGGTTTATGAGTTTGGGCAGATTTATACCCCACGGAAAGTTTTTTCATCCAGGTTCAAGGGTTTCTTTCTTATTCGTTTGGCTGTTTGGTTCTGGACAAGGTAGCACAGTGATAAATGTTGCTGTTCTTGGTGTTAACGGTTCAGGTTGGAAGAAGGTATTGATTGTACTATTATGAGAGATGGTCTATTATAGCATCATCTCTTTTACGAAGCCCGAGAATTGACCACGAATAAAAACAAAATAAAGAAAAGAAATAATAGTATTACCCCAGGATTATAATGATATTGCCATGTGGTTTAGCTGGGCGACTTATGAGCTCCAGAGACTGTCACGTGCTTGTGGAACTAGGCTCCTACCTTGGGCGCAATGACACAATCGCCAAGACGACAGGAGCTTCATATGACGCTAGCAAACCCGCGATAGCTCAAGGCAACGTGACCAATCCATCAATCACATCACACAGCACAGCACAGCACAGCACAGCTTGACTGCTTGTTCTAGGCACGCGCTTGTAATCTATTCTATCGAGTCTCTTCTTTCTTTTAAGCTTACACGGCACTTTCTGATACCACCACTCCATCCGTAATTCATCTCGGCACCATCGATTAGCAACCCTCTCTTTCTATCAAACTTCTACATTCTTCTATCAACGTCTTCTCGATGCATCGGCCTGATCTGTTGGCTTTTCTACTGCCTCTGCTGGCAGCCCCAGTGTTTGCGGGAGAAACTCTAGACTGCGGAAAGATTCGCGCAGATGGCCATACCTTTGATCTTTCTAAGCTCGGTGGACCGCATTCGGTCCTGACGACGCGGTTCAAGCCCAGTCCTCCTGAACATTACAACACGACTTATACGCTAGATATATGCAAGCCTCTGAAGAAGAAGGGCGGCAAGAAGGATGAAGAATGTCCAAACGGCACTCGAGGTGTGTACGACGTCTGCAAGGGCTGACCAAGTCCTGACTAACATATCCAGTTTGCGGTATTACACACCTTCTTAAGCCTGGCGAGAAGGAGGAGAAGGATGAGATTACGAATATCATCGCGATTGCAGGAAATCTCGAAAACGTTGGCGGCTCTCGATTCGATGCTACACCCACGCGACTAAAGACAAGCGACTCAACTTCCGATAAGGATAAAGAGGGCGTGCGACTAGTCCTCACAGGAGGGCGAGACCCCCTCAAAAAAGGTGATATCAAGCAGGTCGAACAAAAGGCCATTATTGAGTTCCTATGCGATCCCAAGAAGGAGGGTACAGAGGGCGAATGGGTTACTTCGGACCAGTACGAGAAGCGAGCGGACGACGATAAGAAGGAAGGGGATGGTGATGATGATAAGGATGAGGGCGAGTCTATGATCGAGCACCAGCTGAAGCATGACAATGCTTCGCTTATCTGGAATAGCTTTGATCTTGAGGAAAAGGCAAAGGTTCTGCGCTTGACGTGGTACACTAAGTATGCTTGCGAAAAGCCAGAGGACAACGGCGGTAGTGGCGATGATGACACCTCAAGCTCCCACTGGGGCTTCTTCACCTGGTTCATTATCATGTGAGTAACTCCAATCAGCTGCTATGACGAATCTCTAACAAATTTAGTGCTTTCTTGGGCATCGCCGGCTACCTCATCTTCTCATCCTGGATCAACTTCACTCGCTACGGCGCTCGCGGCTGGGATCTTCTCCCCCACAGCGACACCATCCGCGATATTCCTTATCTACTTAAGGATTGGATTCGCCGCGTTCTCAACACCGTGCAGGGAACAGGAAGTCGAGGAGGATACAGTGCGGTCTAGACGGGTTTCTTTTTTGACAGACAGTGTGTATCGTTATAGGTCTGAGTTGGGCTGGGCTGTGTGAGGAAATGGTACGGCGCTCACGCTAGATGTATCTAGCTGGAATTGTATACATAGGTTGAAATTCGCGGGTTTCGGTTTTCATAGCAGTGTTTAGATCAAAGATGCTATCAAGCAGTGTTATCAATTGACTCTGCCTGACGTTTTATGCCAGTGTTGTTTATTGTTTTGTAGAGAACGACTTATCATTGAACAGGTATTCTCATTATTCATCATCGTCGAATTCTCGAGCCAGCTCTAACATAACTCTTACAAAACCCTCATATCTCCGCTCTGCAATCTTGATATATACCACATCTCGCATGTACATCTCGTGAATCTCAATCATCGTATGGGAAGTATCATTCCCGCACCGCCTCTCCCACGTCCTCCCCTGGATCCACGTCCAACACCAACAAAGCCTCCCCCAGCGCTGATCTCCATCTTCCTAGCTAGGTTATTCAGCTCCTTCAGCAGACAACAAGCCGCCACGATTCTGAAACTCTCCAGCTCGCCTGTTCCATGGTACACTATTGGCGCAAATTCCTTTTTGATACATGCAACTGCTACACACGCCCAGCATAGCTCTACGACGTCTTCTCTCCAGCGCGAAGGAGCTGCGTCTGCGTCGGTGGCTGTGCTGAGAGTTTCTGCGCCGTCGCCTACACCGCGATCGCGGATCTGCTTGACGATCCATGTCATGATGCGGTCGATTTCTTCTTTTAGTTTGATAGATGAGTCTCCTTGGCGGCGTGTTTGGGCACCGCGCTTGTTGAGGATGAAACCGCAGAAGACTTCGACTTCTGTAAGAGGCGCACGAGGGTTTTCTGAAAAGTGCCACATCTTGTCGGTGATAGTCGACTCGTAGCTGAGATTGTTAGCACGTTGAGTCGACGAGAGGCATATTGTAGCTTACAGGCCTCGAATCTTCCACGCCTCGTCGGACCTGCGTGTCCAATCAACATCAAGCTTATACTTGTTCACCTCGCTCTTAACAACGGTTAACAATTGATCCCAAACAGAGGGTCCAGCTGTGTTGATAATGCGATGAATATCTTCATCCCAGATCTTCTTCTCATCGACATTTCGATATAGACGGCCGAGGATTTTGTCAGACTCGTAGTACTTTGCTTTATAACGAGCCATGCCATCGTCGGCGTTGTCATCTTCATCTTCGTCATGCAGATGACCGATCTGACCCTTTTCGTACATCTTCAGAGGCGGTGCCGTTGCAAGGCTGCAGGATATGTCAGTATATTTCTGTTAAGCATTGGACGTAAGACTTACAAATCAGGACGGAACGGAGGGTTCCTGGGCAAAGCCTTTACATCGACAGGAATACCTGTCTTGGAGAAGTCGACCGCTGTAGAATGCATGCCCGCGAGGGAAATGCAGTAAGGATGTGTCGTTCCCTCTTCATAATAATCTGCCAAGACGACATGTCTTGTAGCGATCATGCCCAAGATATCAGTTCGCATAAAGTTAACGAAAAAGTCGGCAATGTCCTGGGGCTTGACTGGGCGATCCAGTGGCTTTGGTGTAACTCTTGGGTAGTCTGCTGGTAAGAAGTACTTTTCGGGCAATGCTTCTGGGTCCCAGATAATGTTATAGAGGTCACCGTCCAAGTCGCCTCCACTCAGCATACTAGGCAAGTCACGTTCGCCCTTCTGGCTGAAGATGATGCAGTTCTGTAAGCTTCGTAGAGGATGTCCCTGTGGAGGGGTCACTTGGTTGACGGTCTGAATGTCTCCTGGGTGAAGAGCTGGTGACCGTGTGACAATGATTCGGCCATCTTTGAGTGTGGAGTTGATGCGACGACCTCTGTAGACGCCGTGTGTCTTGTCGTAGGTGACAAAGACCTCACCAGCATTTAGGAATCCCGTCTCATCCATGACGCCAAAAAGAGTCACCCCCTGATCAACAGGAATGCGGGCCTTGTGCTTCAGCAATCTCAGTTCTCGCAAAACGACGTGTTCAACCGCTGACTTGAGGAACTTATCCCGGCGGTAGTCAATGCCCATCTTGTACAACTGCTTGACCAACTTGGGCAGTCCCATATTGACGCCGATAGCCTGATAGTCTAGGAAATAGCTCGTGTTGGTCGCGTCAGCTGTGACGTTGCGCAGTATGTCAAGTGCGTTATTCTGCAGTCTAAAGAACCAATCATTGGGTGTCCCCATATCTTCCAAGATCTTGATCATCTGGCGGTTGAGAACGAGTCGAAGAGGTTTAGATGAAGCGTCGCAAATGCCGAGCTCTCTAATATCGTCACTTGGGAACTTCATCATTGACTCCTGTCGAATACAGAAAACTTTCCCTGTGAGTCGGGTATCAAGAGAAAGCATTCCCTTACAACCACCCCAGCGGATCTGTAGACATGTTGGTGCTGCAGCTCGCATCGAGAGGTAAGGCCATATCTCTTCTAACGCGTCTCTGGAGATCGTCCCAACACCATCACTAAATACACGTTTTCCATCCTCAGATTTGACATCTGGAATGAACCGATGGCTTATGCCGGTTTCAAAAATCGGGACTGCATATGGTGTTTCTGAGAAAGCCTGGCCGATTCGTGCTGCACACTTTGCCGGAACTCGAATCTCGCTGAAGTCTCCCAGGGCTTGCAGAATAGCTGCAGGAGTCTGGCGCTCAAAATTTGAATCGGTGAAAGGCGCAGAGAACCAGGCCGAGTGAGAACGAAGAGATGAATGAGAGAAACCCAGGAAATCAAACTTTCGACCGGCAATTGTGATGCCCTCGTCCATGACATGTCGGAACCGGGCAAAGATTGGTTCGTTATCGACTTTCGGATGAAAGTTGAGGTCCTGGCCATCTTCCTCGCAGAAGAGCACGCGTAAGAAGTAGTCATTGTTCTCGTGGTACTTTCGCAACACTCTGTTCTTGCTATCGGGCTCGGGACCAGAGAGAAGAACGCGCGTGGGCGTCACCATAGCCTTGAAGATATAGATCTGATGATCTGGAATCTTGGCTCCGTAGATTCTGTCACGCTTGGGGTTCTCCGCCCTGGCCTCATACTCTTCATCCATGATGCTGGCCATCAACGTGACAACATTCAGCTCATCAGGATCCGTGCCAGGACAAGGATAGGGTATCTTCTGAAAAAGGGTCTTCATGGCATCTGTGGTGACGGGGGCCGCGACTTTCTTCTCTTTAGCATCCGTAATGACTTGATCGAGGATATGCAGCAGTTCTATGCCGCTCGCGGGGTTGATGTAGTTGTTCCAGACCAGAGCTTGGACTTGGAAGAGAAGAGCAAAGTGAACATTTCCTGATGCCAGCAGGCGCTTAGCCTTCTCTGTGAATTGCTGGCGGCCGAGGAAATGGTTGCTCTCGGGTTCCACGTATGACCACAGAACGGATGGGAGATCGTGATAAGTGACGGCGAGAATATCTCGATGCTTCACAGACCGAAGGACCTCGTTCATGTCGTTTAAGGAGTTGAAGAAGATGCGATAGACGAGGCACGACGACGAGTATTCGCGAATGAGCCCCCAGTTGACCAGACCCTGTACTCGTTTCCACGCCTGATTTGGATTGTCTGATTTGTGAGGCGTGTACATCTTTGGAGGTTCAGTCAAGACCAAAGTGATGGATGCATCATTGCGACTAGCAATAAGATCCTGAATAGTGTCGTTGTGAAAATCCATACGGTATCCGTCTTCGTCGTAGACAGTCAACCATTGCGGCGTGAACTTGCCAATAACGTCTCCGAGCAAGATCAGACTGTTGTGCTCAACGAAGGTGATTACCTGTTCGGGACCGCGAAAAGTGTTGCCACCACAACTGATGCTGTTGATAATGAAGGCTCTATCTGGAGCTTGACGGTCTTCAGTAGCGGTAGCAGCAGCAGCAGCCTTTTGCTGCTTCTTTTCGCGTTCATGCTTGAGATGTGCGATGGAATGCTTGTCGAGGGCGCGAGTACTCTTCTCAACAAACACAGGTGTCTTGAGAATATGGAGACGCGGGGTATCCTTTGGTCTGAAGTTGGTCTTGAAAGGATATCGGGGGTTTATGTTCTCCTTCTGTGGTACGTCGTGACGCTGTTGTTTGCCATGTCTTTCAAGAAACGAGTAGCCATCGCCGGGATTGAGGAATTTGATCCATGCTTGAGGCCTTCTCTTTGGCTTTTCACAATAAAAGTCTGTGATGTTCAAAGCCTTCATAAATGGCATGAGTTCTTGTATGAAGCCCTCTTCTGACAAGTCCTGAGGGACATTTCGACAGAAAACCTCCATTGTCGCGAGGGAGCGAGGCCGCCGGCCTTTCGTGATTCAACAACTTTGCGCACGAGTTTAAACAGAATAGTAACAGAAAAGGTGACTTGAATGTATTTGACACAGGATGCGAGGTCTGAAAACCGTTAATTTCGTTGGCACGTCCGCATGTGGCGGTTGACTCTCACATGAGCTTCTTAGCGCATGCCAATGGACATTGTAATGTTTCGAGAGGCGGGCAACGGAGTTGATTGGCGGCGATATGTACGAGATCGAGTCCTCAGTGTCGCTCAATGTGGATGGTTGCAGATTGTGATAACCGATGGGAACAATAGATTGGATGAGCGGGATGCTTCATGCGGGAGGCCGACTGCTGATATATTCTGGTATGATGTACAGTACCAGACAAAAGAATGAGAGAGAAAATACCGAGAGAGTGAGGAGGAGAAAGAGAAAGAAAGAGAGAAATCCGAATATATCACAGCACAATCAATGGCTCCGCAATGAATAAAAGAAAGTGAAAAGAGCCAAAGCACTGCTCGGCACTGGCATGGACAATATGACAGCGCAATTGCAGGCGAGGGCTATGCGCAAATGCCCTAAAATGACACGGCACGATATTGCGCTGCCAGCTCTTATCTTCACAGTACATTCACATAGATGGACTCGATACTAAGTAGCTGCGCACTCGCCGCTAGGTCGCGATGACTTCTCGGTGTGCTCCCGGTGTGGACCCCGTATTCACGGTGACCTTTCGGTGAGTGGCGGGGTAAACATTTATACCTACAGTGAGGTACACCCCGCTACGTTCCCGATTCCATCTGCCGAGCCGAATCGTAAACTCCCGCTCCACCTCCCGTCATGTAAATCGTTCTTCCGGAAGGGCCTGAGGGCGCTTTATAACAAAGTAGACAACCTCTCATTGAGCTTCTCTCCTCAATTACAGCCCTCAGTCTAAAACACGATCACAATGTCTCCTCCCGGTAACCTCTACGTCACGATGCAGCCCAAGCCTGGGCTGTCTCTAGACCAATTCCACGAGTGGTATAATAACGAGCACGGCCCGACCCGACTTCGTCTCCCTCAGATCTTCTCCAACGGTCTCCGATATAAAGCGACGGATGGTCAAGAACCTACCTATCTCGCTGCTTACGACGTCACGTCCATGCCACACCTTGAAACAGAGACATACCTCACACTGCGAGCGAACCGATCTCCTCGAGAAGCCGAGACCATTGGCCAAGTCGATGTGAAGCGATATTTCTGGGACTTGGTTCATTCCAACGAGTCTGACAAGTTCGTGCCCCTTGAGAAGTTGACCAACGAAGAGGCCGAGGGTCTGCAGACTACCGCGGTCACAATTGAGCTCAAGGACGTTGAGGGTGCTGCGGAGGAATATCAGAAGTGGCTGGTTGAGGAGCATATCCCCATGTTGGCCAAGGTTCCTGGTTGGTTGCGCTCGCGCGCCTTCAAGACTTCGTATCTTGAGGGGCAGAGCAAGACGACGTTCCTTGCGCTGCATGACTATGCTAAGGAGAATGGTCAGGGTGGACCGGAGCACAAGGCCTCGATGGACACTCCATGGCGCACCAAAGTCTTTGACAACTTTGTTGCTTCAAAGGGTCGAAGAACATATTCTCTCTTCTATGTCTTTGGACCTGCTCCTCGAGAGCTGGAAGCGCTATCAAAGCTGCCGTCGACAGCTGCTTTCACTTCCCCCGACTCCAAGCAATCTACCACACCTGGCCCCAACGCGGCTATCAACTCTTACATTACAACTTCAGATTCTCTGGTCGTCCCCTACCGATTGGAGGGTAACCCAGACCCCAAGGCTCCTACAATCGCTTTCAGCAATTCACTGTTGACTTCGCTGCACATGTGGGATCCTCTCGTAGAAATCCTCAAGCGCGAACGCCCTGAGTTCCGAATTCTCCGATATGATACCCGTGGCCGACATGCCGTGCCTCAGCCCCCAGTAGCTGCCACCGTGGATCGTTTGGCTGACGACATTCGAGAAGTGCTTGATGCTCTCCGCGTCACCAAGCTGCACACTCTTATTGGTGTTTCAATGGGCGGTGTTACTACCCTGAACTTTGCCATCAAGTACCCTGAGCGTCTTCAGCAGTTCATCGCTTGTGACTTCAACCCTACATCCAGCGCTGCCAACACACAAGCGTGGAAGGATCGCACCGCTCTAGCTGAGGAGGATAACGGCAAGGGTATCGAGAAGCTCGCTGGACAGACTGTCCAGCGGTGGTTCCATCCCTCCACCAACGCTGAGACCGTCAGGTGGATGACGGAGATTGTCGTTGCTAATGATGTTGAGGGCTTCAAGTACAGCAACACAGCACTCTGGGATTACGACCTGAAGCCTAAGATGGGTGGCTGCAAGGTATCTGGCCTGTTTGTCGTTGGAGAGGAAGATGCCAAGGGTGCTCTTGTCAAGGCTATGGATGCATGCAAGGGGCTACTCGGTGATAAGGGTGCCGAGTTGAAGATTGTGCCTCAAGCAGGACATCTTCCTATGGCTGAGAATCCTCAGGCTTTCTGGGAGGCTGTTAAAGACTTCTTGTAATCTTGAGAGGAGATGACAAATTAGAATAAGTAGTGTTATTTGTAGTAACAGCTTTGCCTACCTTAGTTGTAGTAACAGACTAAGGCTAAAGGTACCTCCAAATACAAAAGATATATCCTAGATAACCCAAACTCTGACCATAACCTAAAACCCTATCCTTAATCCTAAGCTTACCTAACCCTATTCTAAACCTAATCTAACCCTAGAGACTAACCCTAACCTTCTATCTCAACTATAGCTATTTTCAATAGAGATACGCAGATATATATAGTATATATACTAAACAGTGACTTAGATATGTATGTTTGACAATGAGCAAAAATTAGATATTATTACTAGGCCTCCTCTGTCTTCTGCTCAACAGGTGCCTTCTCATCCAAACCGTACTGTGTATCCAATTCTTTTCGCAGAGGAACATCTTTCTCAAACAGAGAGAGTACCCAAGCAAGTCCGCCAAACGCTACAGAGATAACATAGACTTTACTCAAAGACAGCATGAAAACATGTCGAATTTGAGTCTGAACAGCCTCGTCAAATTGCAGAACGAAAGCTCGTGTCGCGCTCTGGTAAGAGTCTCCTGAGCTGAGCATTTCCCGCGCCAACTCGTTATCGATCATGTGCGAATACTGCTTCGTATACGTGTTGAAAATAGATCCAGCGATTGCTACGCCCCAAACAGCGCCGAAAGAACGCATGAAAGTCCAGTTCCCCGTTGCAGCAGCTTGATCTTCTTCATCTGTCGCTGCCTGGAAAGCAGGTAAGAGGGTATTCAGAAGAAAGCCGGAGCCGATAGCTGGAATGAACTGCAGCAGAATCCAAGCTGCAGGAGGACTATCTTGGTGAAGAAGACCGAGGAGGCCGACACCGAGAGTCATGAAGAAGAAGCCTGATACGTGAAGTATCTTATACTTGCCCCATTTTGAGAGGACGACCGCAGAGAGTGCTGCGCCTGGGATGGCGATGAGAGCGACGGGGAGCATCTGCACTCCTGACCGTGAAGGTGTTGACAACTTGACGGCTTGGAAGTATAACGGTAGGAAGAAGTAACACCATTGAATCAGCAGCATGTTAAGGAACGTGTTGATGTAGACGATGTATGATGTGCGACCTGGGAATAGGCGAATAGGCATGACAGGTTCCGAGGGAATTCCTGAGGCTTCGTATATAACGAAACCGACAAGGCCGAGGAGACCGATTATCAGGGGAGCTAGGATCCGAGCATCGGACCAAGGATGAACGGGACCTGCCCAAGTGAGGGCGATGAGAATTGAGACGCTTGATGCGATGAGGATAGCGTTGCCGATATAGTCAATACGACGGAGTTTATCCATGGTCGATTGAGTTCGATCGTATTGGAGGTTGAGGAAGAAGTACGTAACGACGATAGCAACGCCTCCGATGGGCAGATTGAGGTAGAATACCTGAACCAAAAGTCAGTGTAAGTCGGCACATACGGTGGATATACTTACCCATCTCCAAGTCGTGTTCTCAACAATGACACCACCAAGAAAAGGCCCAACAGCGAACCCAATAGTCGCTACTAACAGAAGTATAGCGATGTAGTTTCCTCTATATCGAAGTGGCACCAGATCAGAAATGATCACATCGTTGACCATAGTGACTCCGCCACTACCGATACCTTGAATAGCACGCCCAGCGATTAGCATTGCACCACCGTTAGCACCGCCTGCAATGCCACTTCCAAGCGTGTATGTAGCAAAGATGAACATCATGACTTTCTTGCGGCCCCAGAGGTTACAGAGTTGGCCGAACAGGGGTTGAACACAAGCTCTAAACCTTGTCAGCCATGTGCTGAAATCAGAGGGGAAACTTACGTGGTGAGGAAGAAGACGTTGGTAACCCAGATGTAACTACTTCCAAGATTAAGACTCTCGACAATCGTTGGGAGAGAAGTGATGACGACTGTTGCTTCGAGAGATGCGAGGAGTGTTGCCAGGACTAAAGTAACCATGATCATCCAAAAGCGATAATCTCTATTGAAAGCTGGATTTGTCTTTGAAGTCACTGGCGTTTGAGCTTCTTCATCTTCTCGGGCTATTTTCGTCTGGTCTGACGAGTTGACGGAGGGTGGCGATGAGAGTGTCTGGTTAGATGCCTCGACCTTGTAAGGTGAAGCAGTATCTTTCGTTGCAGAAGCCATGATGATCACTGCAGAGCGAGTCTGTTTGCCTTGATAGTATCGTCACATCTTCAGAGGAAGAATGTCAATTTATAAGGCAAATTCATGAAGCCACGAAGTAACAGGTAGGGAAAACGGAGGCTTTATAAATCGAACTCCGACTCCTACGGGAGGCTAATTGCTGACACTGTTTTTAAAATGCTCCGTAGAATGGGATTTGTTAACTAAGCTAAATTACAAACGGTAACTTGCCTGGTATCCTATTGTTGGAGTTGGGCTTACGTTCGGATGCTTTCAACAGGAGTTAGCCTCCGTCCTATGAGGCGCGGCGAATGTTTCACTCCGTCTTACCAGAAGTCTACGCAGGCTAGGGGAGGAAAGAAAACTTAAGACCTTTACCCTAAGCAATAAAAATATTTAGGTAAATTTAGCCTAAGCTTAGGCGGTTCTTTACTTAGTTTATTTTAATACCTTATATCAAGGTTTGGTGTTTTCTTGCTCCCTGAGGGCAGGATATGAATTTTGGCTATTCGGGAATGGCAACCTACCGTTAGGTGAGGATTAGTTAGAATACTGAGTATGTAAACTTGGGACAATTACCGGCTATTAAAAGTTGTCCATCCATGATCATCCGAACCTCCATTTAAAGCAACATCATCAAGATGACCTAGTAAAAGAGAAAGATGAACAAAACAATATGCAATCGACAAAAAAACCAATCGACGCAGGCCTGATTCGAACAGACGCCTCCGAGGAGAATAGATTTCTAGTCTATCGCATTAGACCACTCTGCCACTGCGCCTTAGCTGATTGGGATGAACTCTAAGTGTGCAGGGTAGTACAAGTAGTCCGTGCCCGCTGGAATGAGACGAGTCTCGGATGCTTCATTCACAACAATCACTATAGGAGATACAAATATTAAATTGCTTTGGGGCTATGGCTTATTAACTACTTAGTATTCTGTTGGAATCTTCCTAGTTTATATCTGTCTTGAAGTATCTAATTGTTTATAGATACAAGCCTATAGTAAAGACGACTCGTAATCACAGGTCGAAACCTTGGTAAACTGTTGGTGATGACCTGGCACTGGTTGAATCGACCGTTATTATTGACGTGACTTCTAAGTTCACAATTTGATGGATTTGGGCATCTCGCACAAGCTCTCAACTATGTGCAAACTATGATGTCATCTTGAAGCCTGATTTCTTAAGAGATTCTTCGATCGGCGCTATATCTTCTGGTCGACACAGAGGAGTCATAAGGTCAAGAGACTGGCCATGAGACGATGTGATCTTGGGGAACCTCGTCACGTCGGTACGGCAGACGACACACTCGATGGAGAGGTTCTTGGAAGGGATCTTGTTGTTGATACTGCCTTCTAGGTTAGGCCAGTAGCTGCCGAAGGCATTAGGGTTCCAGGGGCTTGAGTTCCCACTTAAGGCGAAGTAGATGGTGATGAGGGTCCTGAACTCGAGCTTGAGCTATTCTCCGAGTCCTCTGTGATGTTTGGGACATCGTTGGGGATGCTGCACTACTCTTCGTTGTTAGGAAGGTCCTCAAGAACACAGATTGTGTCCAAGTCTCGTCCTACAAGAGCGAGCCGAAAATGGATTATACGCTTGTCCTCCGCATGTGGCGGCGTTCAGGTGACGAAGGGTAAAGTTGGAGGGGATGTTGCCGTTAAGAGCATAACACCATGCGGAGGAAAGCCTGAGAAGGCTTTGTCGCCTACAGGAGATCCTATGACTTGACCGAATCTGGAGTCTAGCGTTGAGATCATAGCTTCGTGTTACTTGGGGTCTATCAGGAGGCAAAATATGCTTTTAGACCAAGTTTTTCTGGCGCGATATTTCTTACAGCCTGTATAGAATGTCCAGTTCTGCGACACCCTCATCGAGACAAACTGGATGTTAAAATCACATGAGTGATTCATTTTCCAAGCCCAGTTTCACAGATCTATCATGTGGATGAACCTGAACACGCCAGTCTGCCAAGTGGCGCTGTAAGTCGCTTGGCTCGAACCACGACAAGCTTCAACAACGGGATCCATGCGTGAAGCTTGGTACGACTGAAAGGCGGTGGCGCAGATCCGAGAGCATCACTGTATAAATGACAGTCCTGGACGTATAGCACAGTAGAGGTCATCCAGGCCGATAATGGAAGTCAGCTGAGCGTAAGTTATTCGGAAGTTGATGGGAATCGTTTGTGTACAACCGCGCTGCCTCGTTCAGAAGCAAAGACAGAGGAGAAATATACCCATATTTCTTCCTGGCAAACGAAGGGCCTATGGTTGACTGTGTTATTTGCGTTCCAGTAAGGGAATACTTTTGAAGCCATGAGAATCCTTTGGCAGCTCATTAGGAGTTATAAGATCCAACGCGGTTGAGGCCCCAGGAGACACTGTTGGGGCGTAGAGCCGAGCTTGCTGTTTGGAAACGAGAAACGTGCCACATTCGTGTCATCATTGAGCCTGGCATGGGTACAAATCGTTTGAGACCGATAAAAAAGATCGAGGGCCCGGCTAGGTGGACTTGAAGTCGGCTCGCACCCCTGAGCGAAAGCTGTTGACGAGTCGCTTTGTATACCAGGTTGAAACGTCGTGGGAACAGTTCGTCATGATCGTCGATGCCTTCTCATCCAGCTCCCTGGCGGCAGTGCTTCGTTACTGACATGCTGGGGAGATGTATATATCTCGTGAAAGAGATCGTTCACCTTGAGGCGTAAGAGCTCGATCGTGTGTGAGAGGCCGGCTCTTTCGCTGGGCCTTGGTCTCGCAACTTCTGAAGGCTGTGGGGCAAGATCCTTTGCTTCAAAAGGGAGGATGATAAGTTCGTCCTCAGGTTTTGTATCCAAGTGCCGTGACCAACATCAATCCAGCTGATCTTAATCAAGAACAACTGTCCGTAGTTTTCCAATAGTCTCTTCACCAAAATACCCTTGCATTTCCCTTGGTTGAGTTGTTTGTGTTTCTTCCTGCTACCCAGGTCCTCTGTTGAGCATCCATTTCTCCAATCTGCTGACCCTGTATCCATAGTCTGATCGCATGATCCCCTTTATCCCCTGATAGAACTTTTGCTGTGCTTTCTCTCGAAGTACAACAATCTCACGCTTAATCTCGTCGCGCCCAGGCATGTGATACCCAGGAGTATTAGTATCTTCAAGTTCAGATAACGCGCCATCTTATCGATCTGAACCCGCAGTAGAGGTGATGTTTCAAGATCGATTTGAGTCCTGGAGTGAGAAGAAACAAGCATAGGAAGTTACAGGAGATCCGAGCAAGGCCCAACGAGAAAGAAACTTCATAAATTTCGACTGTGGTATGTCTGTGTGGCTGGGATACTGAAAAGATGATGGCACAGTATAGGTAAGCCTCTCACTAGTGCCGGCATCATGGGAGAACTGAATGATATCGAATATTGATCTGTTTTGAGTGTTTGGTAAGTGTGAGACGTGATGCTCGGTATTGGCCTCGTTAGGAGAGTCTTCGAACTCCCCCCCCTCCTGGAAGCTCGGCCTCGCGTTGGCCAGAAGAAGGAGTTCTGATGGAGGCTTTTGGCGACCAGGGCACATAAGGGATTATATTCGGCCCAAGGAGAAATGAAGCAGCCATGGTAATAGTAAAAGCAAGTCATAAAAGGGGGTTGGCAGTAAAAGAATCCTTTAGGGGTCTGGTAACGCGTCCAGACGTTCAGAGATTGATGGTAGAGAGAGACCCCAGTGGAACCCAATGCGAGGGTGGTGGATCAGCCTTGTAGGTAGGAGATGATGGTCGATCTTGAGTCGACGTTTTGTCGCCTCGCTTCTTGGCCCACTGTTGAGCGTCCTCGAAGCGCATCTTGCTGTTGTTTGAAAACAGATATATGTAAGACGTACGACGGTGTTCATAGTATTGTAGAATCATAACACCGCTGAGGCTTATGCTCTTGGCAAATGATCGAGAGGAAAGTGCCTGAAAGGCCGTGGAGAAAGTCTATGCTCGCTATTTATTTAAGATTCCAAGTATTATGTAGCGGTATGCGAGTATAACAGTTGAAAGAAACAGAATGAAAAGTTAAAAGGGTAGATGAGATATAGAAGTTGTGAAAAAATAAGCGAGGTAGGATGCAGCACCAACTTTTGGTTATGTAGGGGTTAAGGGAAAACATTAGACAGATGATGGCGGGAGATTAGCGAGTTTTTGGTGTAAGCCATTGCGCTGTTTTCCCTTACCGTGAGGTGAGGTGAGGTGAAGTGGAGGGTGGCGGCTGTCCGGTACTGCAGCCGTTCGTTGTCGAAAAGGAATCGCATCGCATCCTTAGTTTCGACCCCCAGTTTCCTCGGAGCAACAGGAGAAGTCGTCTATTGTGACAGCTCGGATGCCCTTCATCATGCGTCCGGGCCGTAAGGGTACGTAAAGTCATACCAGGACCGGCAGAGGCAGGCCTTGTACTGTCGCAGACTTGTTACCTTTAATCATTGTTGAGTGCCATGCGCTGACATGTAGATAAATGTCGACAACTAGGGTTCGAGCAGCTGGTTCTCTGACTTTCTCCTGTCGAACTACATCTTGCTTGGCGAGTGTCCTCTCATCCTCAGAGGCGAGCCTTTGGGTGAGCTGGAAGTTGGATGCTTTCACTCAATTGGGATCTTATTGTCATGATAATTCGTTCTTCCTCATATGACCGTTGCGCATTGGTTGTCTCTTCGTCGGACACCAGCGGACGCAATGTGGAAAGACGTATGAAACCAATTTCTGGGCTCGTTATATATTTAGACGGCATCGTTTTCGGGTAGCTCCAGGAAGCTGATAGAGGGTGGGAAGTTCGTTTCCATTATTCTGGGACGCAGTTAGTAAAAAGACAAAGGCTCCGGTAGCTGAGCGTGCGTAACTTACTGCTGCAGAAGAGGTTGATGGAAATGCGTTGTGCGCAGGGTTCGTCACCAATGGCGGGGAAGAAGGTTTCGTCTTGTTATGGCATTTCCGTCTTCAGCGCATTTCCCGAGGACAACATTGATTGGTGACCAGGATCGAATCATAATATTTCGTGGCTTGATGTCTGTGTGAAAAAGCCCTTGTCTATGGAGATACTCGGCGACCAGCCTAATCTGGAGCATGACTTGTAGTGTGTCTGGACCATTAAGGCCTCTGGAGTTGTTGTTTTAAATCTGCGGCTGCTAACAAGCAGCGAGCCATTGTCATCCTCTTCGTGGCTGCAGATTCGTCAGCTCTATTCCCCGAGGCGACTAAGCTCCCTGTCTTGCACCTTGTCTTGGTGCCGGAGAGTAGTTCGGTGCGTATGCACCCCGGGGACTGGCATATACCCGATCCGAAGGGCTCGGTTGGGAAGCCATGGTCTCGAGAGCACCTTCTTGTTGATCACTTTCTTAAAAGTAGATAACCTGGTAGATGAAAAGGACGTGTCGACAAGGCTTCTCCCAAGTACCATGATTTGTGCCAGAGCAACAAAAGTTCAGGCAGGTACTTCGGGCCTCTGGTCTCCCTGCTTTGAGGAATGGAAGGTGGCATCCCATCGCGATCTGCTTTAGGTGCCAGATTCACATTCTCTGTCGCTCGCAGTGTCGCTGATTGATTGGAGTAAAGCTGTCGAATCGTAACCGCGGACGTGAGAGACTTCCCCAGGATCCTCATAAGCCCTTCATGTTCCGCAGTCATTTCAGCCATCTGAGCCTCTAGCTTCTGCATGTAGCCTCGAGTCTCTGCCAGACTCCCCTTTAAAGTTTTACACTCCACTTCAAGGCCGGATTAGCTCAGAATTCTTCTTGGAACCTCTCCTTTCGATGTCTTCCTTGGGCTCTTCAGGACAAATGAGGATGGGGCTACTAAGTTCAGTTCCATACCAGTCGCACTTGTTTGAAGGTGTCATTCCGGACTGACTGATACAGTCTCTGATGATGCAACGCTCCAGAATGAATCAAAAATCAGTCTTAGACACTGATCCGCTGACAGACTCATTTTTCCAAGCTCGAATGTCCACGCTATTATCTGTGAGCACAAGCTCGAGAGCATCCTGGGCAACATGAGAATAGTGATATAGTTGCCGACCAGGCATCGAGCGGCTCTTCCAGACTCGCTGTGCATGCTTAAAAATCTCGAGGTGCTGCTCGAACCCTTCGTGTGAGTAGACAGTATCACGAACTGCAGCACCAAATGAATAGTTTTGCTGTTGTTGCTGGGTTTCCTTCTCCGCTTGGAACTAACGTTGCGTCAGATGTAAGATCAAAACATGATTCACCAAAGATGAAATCCATATCTTTCTTATTTTCGATGTGTGTAGGTAATGAGATCATTGCATTGTCATTTGTTTGGGGTAGCATACCGCCCATGCTGGCTCACTTATATGTTCGTAACGTCAGGTTGTGGGGAGGAGCTGTCCTCGGCGTGGGCGCCAGCGGGAAGGCAAAAGGCCTGTCGTAGGGACAGGTGGTGTTTGTGTGAAGAGGGACAACACCATTCGGGAGCTGCCTGCTTCCCTTCATGTATGTGACTCCGTAATATTGCTGTTTGTCAGGTGGTCTTCGATAACAAGACTTGTGATGGTAGGCTTGTTGCTCATTTATGAAAAGACCCGAATCTGGTGGACTGTATTCGAAGTATTCTCGTAAACAAGCCCGAGTATCTCTATATTACTACTCCCAATCGAAGATCAAGAACTGCGAGTCCCCTTTTGATAGAAGTTCTGCTGAGATCAAGGCCTTTGCTGTTTGCTTCCAGACGACTTTGACGCGTTTATTGTCGATCTCCATGTAAACAAGAACTTCTTGCGCTGGTTCTGTATCCGCAACTCTTCTCGACTGGCCTGGTGGCGGAGCTCTTTCAAGGACCAGTTCGAAATGTTGGATTGAGTTCCCGTGGCCGATCGTAGCCTATAAAATGAGGAAAGTTTGTCTTGAGAGGACATGGTTGTGATAGCTCCTGTCAAATGATGGAAGACCTCGCGGCGTGAGAGGTGATGTCTGTGACCCAGTCTCCCTCAACGTTCTGGAAGTGATACCAGAAGCTCACACGGTCGAAGCACAGACTTGTTTGCTGCAAACGGCTTCTGCGGAAGACAGAGAAGGTTGTAGGCGTGTCGTAGATTGCAGAGTTGCGTTCGAACTACAAAAGGCAGCTGTAGATCTATCCTTGGTTGTTGCTCCAGGTGCGCCAGGACTCTTGGTTCTAATACTCTTGAGAAGACCATGCTCAAGTACATCAATCATCTCGTAGTCCTGATGGTGATGAGGACGTTTGGGCTCAGATGATGATGGCGAGGTAGTTGGAGACCCACCAGGCCGCTCAGGCTGCGTTGAGCACAAGGCGTGATGTTATGGCTAAGGACTTCCTCTGAACTTGTAAGGAGCTTCGAAATAGATCGCCTTGCAGCAAATGAAAGATGTCTAGCTGCATCTGAGTTGCGAATGCCATTGTAAAAAGAATCTTGCGGTAATGGCGATTCCCATTCAGGAGAAGGCAATTCTCTTAAATCTCGTAAATTAGCCCCTCGATCAACTCCATCTCTTCTGTCGCACCGCGGCTAGGGGAAGCGCAAAGTGAATGCCGCGGCTCAGGATAGATATCGCGCACCAGGATGTCCAGTTCGAGGCATCCAGGTAGAATAGTTGCTCCCATGTGGCTTGTTCAGCATCGTGATGTCAAAGTCCTTCACTACAGACATGGCGACTTTAATGGCCCCCATCGGACGGACGATCCGGCACATTTTCGAGCAGGCCAGCATCAGCTTACACAGCACGTCGACGTTAACGTCTGTATCTTCGCTGATTTCTTTAGCGATGAGTGCCTGGAGCTCTTCAGGGAGTCTGAGAAGAGTGTTAGCCGGGATGAGCTCAGAGCCTGTGCATTTTGAAGTACCCCTTCAAGGACTTCTACCATGAGTTATTAAAGTCCTCATTGGAACTGTTGTTCAGAAAGACGACCGGCACCCTCCAATGGCCTGGATTTCGACAAGCTCCTTCTCGAGTCTGTGGATCTCGAGCCTATATTTTGATCGCATTAGCCCGTTTAGGCTGCGATAGAATTTCTGCTGTGCTTTCAGCGAGGCATCCTGCTTCGGATTACTAATGATCCAGTTATTACCTGACTCTGTGTGCGGTTCGTGGTGTTGTTTATGGGATCAGGCCCGGCCAGGTGCCCCTGTAGCTTGATAGTCAAAACAACGTCTCTCGCTGAACCCCCAGATATCTCTGCTCAGCTGCATCTGCTCTTCGGCCTCACTGGTATATTCTCCAGTTTCCCAGAGGATTGCAAGTGAGACTTTGTCTGTTAACGACCTGGTTGATGATTTTATTGACCTCCCAGCGAGGTTCAGAGTTTGAGGTCTTGGCTGTGGTGACATTAGGTGTAGCTCGTATCTTGCTATGGCGCTAAAGCCGTATCGTGTCTGAGCCTCCTGGAGTCTCCAAAATACTTCGGGAATCGTCTTCGGAGTAGGTGAATTCGGCGAAGAGAATTCCGTGTCCGAGTTTGAGCCTGGGCCAGTGCTCGAGGATGGAATGACATTGGATGGCCCACGCCCTTGAAAAATAAATGCAGTTGGGCTCTTCGTAGATACGGCAAAGGAAGTCACAGCCATCCGAGTTTGTGGCGGTCGTGTCGCTCGATCTGCTGAAAGCCCCTGGTGAAGGCTCCCACGTAAGTAGCCAGCCATGTTCAGCGCCAGATCCCCCGGTTTCTAGATAAGGAACGGCTTGTGTGGGCAGCTCCCAGCAAAGACAACTTTGTCCTTGTCCTAGCATCACCCCCTATTTTCTTTCGTTTTGGTTCTCCCTTCCCCCCTTTTCACGAATATTTTCTTTAGGAACTATCAGGACTTCCTTTTGAACATGAATCTGATATTCGCGAACACAATCTAGACGTTTGTGGGTATGTTCATCCTCCCGTTGGTCGGCATCAGGATTTCCTGAATGGAATTTAAAGATCCGCTGTTGAAAACCTGAGATGATATTGGCGAAGACAGAGTACTGCCTTTTATACCCCCCATCGAGCATCTTGGTATACGCGCCGATACGCCGCCGAAATATTATTTAGGCCATGTCGACAAAGTCTTGCTGCGTACCACATGATATGCCTGTTCCGCGTCGCAGATGTCGTTTATTGCAGTCATCATGGGATGGTATCTCCACGTAAGGAGCATTCCTTTCACCCTCTATTAGAGGAGAAACAGTGTAGGATCGCTTAATACAATAGTGTACTGTCAGCTCTTCTCGGACTATTTCGTGTGTTCCGAGATCAGCGAGGATCGTGTATCTTATACTGTCCCTGAGAAAGGGGAGGGCCCAGCGTGTATGGAACTTTTGAGACACGGGAATAGTCGATGCTATTGACTGGCTCGGGTGAATGGTTGAGATTCATTCATCGGCATATTCTCGATGGCGGTAGGAGATATGCTCGATCAGATCCTGACCGCCGATCAAGTCTTGCCAAACCATGGTCTCTTCGATCCGTTTCCGCCGATGTTAAGTGACTGATTATCCAACTTCAACTGCCACTGTTCCAAAGTCGGCATATCCTTTTTGCCGTCAGGCGCCTCTCCATCAGCTAGTGTGTAGCAGAATTAAACGACACCGGCATGAGCCATCTGTCGAAAGATGCATCTCTGGATTCATCTTTGCTGTGAATACTATGCCAGTAAGTTGCGCAGCATTTCATATGGGTGAACAATGTCTCCCCATGCGCAAGAGTTTACGCGCGGGTGACAACTGGGTCCAGTTCAAATACGTCCGTCACACATACCAACTCTTCTTCGTATCTTCTTGGATCTCTTTCGTTCTGGGAAACTTTGGTTTGGTACTTTCGTGAACGAAAAATATTCTCATTACACATCTCCATTGGTTTGAGAGGGCCAATCTGACCGACGACAGTCGGAACGGGGTTTTTAGACCTCGAAGTCATCGCCGGTGTTGATTAGGAGCAGGTCGCTTCGGCGACGAACGGGTCGTGATATTTAGGCGCGAACCAGAAACTATGAGTTTCTGGGTGTTGTGCTCGATGGGGGACGTGACAGCCCGGGTCATAGGAGATTCGGGGGTGGTTTTGGGAGAGGAGACTGTGATAGTAGGCACAGCCATTCTGAGGAGGGAAGTTGATCTCATGCCCATCATGAAACGTCACGCCAAAAGTGACGAAGCATCGAACTCAGCTTTTTTCTCTCTCCTCTTGGATCCAATCCAACGTGATTTGCCCTCCACGAATCTTGTTCTCCGCCGCCTGTTTCGCTTTCTCAGCGTATTCATTCTTCTGTCGTTGAGCTAGATGGGTCGGGTTGACCCGAGGGTCGTGCAATCGAGCCATGTCCCTTTGGCTTTCGCACCCTTGATTCTTGTTGCCCCCTTGATTCTTGTTGCCTGAGGCCCTATCAGAGTCGGATCGCGATAACTGTATTCGTGGCTGCTGGAAACATTGTCTACAGTTTCACCGATCAGCATATTGATACTGATCTTGCGAGGATCAGGTTCGGGTATCGGCTAGACAGCCCATAATCCAAGCCGCAGCCTTGCTTTGCTCGATTTCAAGTCGACGGTAGGGGGATGGATCGTTATATGCAGGCCGCTCGGCGATCATCTTCTGAAGGAACCCTGACAATCAAATCTGCTTTGGCCCAGTAGGCATTCGCGTACATGGCCTATCGTCCTGTGTTGAGTTGGTCACCGGGGTCAGGGGAGTCTTTCATGGGCTTGCGCTGAGATGTTGGCCCTGACCAGAAGGGCCCGCTGCAGATGATGACGGTGTTCGTTCGGAGCTCAAGCTTTCAGGCTGGTTCTGGACTGAAGCTTGAGTATTTCGGTAAGCTGCACCATTACGGGTGTTGAGCTTGATTATCCCCCTTCTTGTACTGCAGGCTAAACAAGACAAAGGCCCCCCTTTGCGAGGCATCATACCAGGTCCTAATGAGAGCCAAGTATGACTGATGAGCTAAGGCCTGGAATTGGGGCGACTTGAGAGAGCGAATGTGTAACGTGCTGGAGTTGTTGCACTACCTTGATGATGCCAACGTCAGCCCCTGACTTGAGTCATGATGAGATTGAGGCTGGTTAGGAAGTCTGATGATTTGGCTATCGCTCAGTTCCTCTTGGTTGGGAATTGGCGGATGGATGCTCGGTGTCTAGGATGTAGGAGCCGGATCAGCGGCTGGTGACTGGGACTATCGATAGGATTTGATAGGAAAAGGTCTCGATGGTTGAGAGTGGTATGCTCAAAACAAGAGATGAGGACTGAGTGCTCCTGTTTTAGCACACTCAAGATAGATAGGCATGCATATCTCGAAGAAGGAAGAACTATTGTCGAATCGTGTCCTAAATGATAAGTTTCCATGCAGAAGCATGTGTTCAGTCTGAACCACTATTGGATCTCTTGGCAGTGTTACTCGTTCTGTCTTCAGGGACATGGCCAGCGATTCGGTCCTCGTTGTTGAGGCGTGCTGCCTGCGTTGTTCGCGGGACACGCCTGGCACCTGGCGATCGCTGTCGCTTTCTGCCAGGGCCTCGTCTTCTGGGACGCATGGTGGAATGATGTGTTCTGAGATTGATTTCTTGACTGCATGCAAAAAGCAACATCTGAAGTCGAGATGCCTGGTACGATAGCGCCTTGCCGAATCAGGCCGGGTCATTTGGCTCGAAGCTGGCTTGAGCCATTTGACCCCTGCTGCTCCAGACCCAACTTGCCCATCTCAACGTCGCGTGAGGCGCGTGATGCCATCTCAACATCGAGTTGGTCCAATGCCAAAAACATCTTGGCCTCAACGTCTCTCAAGCCTCGGCGCCCGGCACAGCATTCTCTGCGGTTTCCTGGTTGAAGACCACTTTGGGAACTGTGTTGTGAGAGTCCATAGGTCTCTTCCTTTCTCGGGCCAACAGCGATATCATCACCATCTTCTTGGCAAGGTATATGCTGTCCTACATCGCTTGCGGACACTCTTTCCTCTCCAGCCAATACACTCTTTCTTACGGATATGCTTGTTCCAGGTTCTCGACAATTCGTCGACCAAACTGGATCCATCAACTTGAGTCGATGACAAGCTCATGAAGGAGTTTGTGGGAGTCCTTCTGAGAGATACTTGCCATGGCTCACTATTACTAGTTAGCTTGTCTTGGCTTTTGTATCCTTACTTGCCGTGCCATTTCTCACCATCCTCACGCTCTGCACAGTCAGATCTTCGATCTCTGCGTCTCTCATAATGTCGCCTTTTTCTTGCAAGCACAGAATTGAGCGCACCGGAATCGATGAGTGGAGAGGGCAAAGACTTCAGCTCAGTCGGACCTGCAAGTGAAGCGTTAGTGATGAACCGAAGCTATGAAGACGAGCTTACTTGCCAGAGGCACTAGCAGTGTAAGAGTTGATTGAGGGGCGCTTTTTGAGTGTCCTCGTGTATTTTCGGGTGATATTCGTGATACTGTAGAGAGGAAGCCGGTTGTATAATCTGCTCGATGTGGTGTCTTTTCCCTATAATGAAACCATGCTCTCTATCTCCATCTGATCATGGACATCTATCAGAGCCTTGCTTCGTCTGCAGCCTGCACTTTGCTGCCCTCTTTGATAGTCTTTGGGATCCATGCCATACTGGCACATGGGTTGGCATTGGCAGTCCTCCCTGATTGGAGTGGCACACGTGGTAAGATAGTCTTTGAGTGAGGTATTTCTAGCAAGTGAGACATATGTTGTTGATCCTCAAGTGAAAGTATGAGTTTGCGGTCGAGGCCATGGCTGTGGCATCCACAGTGATTCTAGCGATAGCTACACTAGGATAGAGCGTAGAGTAGGTATACAACGAGGCGCAGGTACTTCAGATCTGACACCAGGGAATCTGGGACGGGCATCTACGATGGGAGAAGGACGGGTTTTCACGATTGGGGAGACATATTGATCTGCCCATGAAACATGGCGACACTGAGATCGAGCTGGCCCCGCCTTCTTGTCTTATGCAGTTGTTTGGGTCACGCCGCGTAAGAAGGATTCGTGCCAGATCCTATTGAACTGCAAGAATCGTCTCATAAGGGGATATACGCAGACATCAAGCAGATCAAGGATATGTTGCTGGTAATAATCTGTGTCCAAGCGCCGGAGAGGCGATAGTCGGGTGCCAAATGAAATTGCCAGACTTGCGACGCTGCTAGGATGTTGAGCATAGTATCGGGGTGCTTTAGGTGATTTGTTCCACGCTTTGGTAGTTTAGTCGATAGACTTCGGTATAAAGCAGGGAGTATACTGTGTTTCCGTATGCGCTCTTCTTGCTGTCACTCATGGTGATAGACTGATGAAAGGATTTCGTGTAAGTTAAAAATCAACACTGGAGCTGGGAGAACCTAGACTGAGTCGTACAGTCTTCCTCTAGCTCAGGTTAGAGTGACATGGAGACAGCAAGCGCAACATCGGCCATCTTGTTCGAGCTTGGTTGAGTGGTTGCGGGGCTGTTTAGACTACCCCGAGAATGTTCTGTCGGAGCAAAGCATTACTCGCTGGAAGTCCCATCTTCCCATACCAACAAGCTGAAATCAACTTCCTAATTCGAAAGAGTCACTTTTTGGGACATTGCTGAATTCGCACGTCAATGACGTCGAAGCTGTGATTTGGTAGCACCTTGGTAGCTTCCATCTTGTATCGTGCAACAAGGTCGGAGTGGTCGAGCGATTGCAGCTGCGGCTGCAGTTCAGATAAGGAATCGATATCGGGTAGATAAGGCTCGTTGTTGTCAGAAATTGTGGTCGGCGGTGATAGTAAGCGGTCCGTCAACCTTGGCGTCTCTGGTAAGTTCACCGCGTCTATGTTTGACGTATTTGATGTCTTAGACCGCTCTGGCTTCGTCTTTGGTTGTTAAGACTTTACCATACCATGAAGTATTAGCATAGAGCCTTCGATTGTCCCTCGACGCCTGGGTCTGCTGTAGTATTTTAGTGGCTAGCTTTGGGGGCCTGTTGCATTGACGGCTGTGATGTTCAAAATATCACCGGGCCCTGTGCTCGACGAACCCTGGACGATAATACCGCCCTGGTAATCTCACATGGTGCATTCCGGGGATTGACGGTAGCAGACTTTGGGGCGGAAGCGAAACTTAGCAGATGTGCTCGATTCTTTGGCTTCTTTGCTTCCCGAGTATTTTTTATTTGAGCTTCAGACATGGCCTCTTGATCTTGAAGTTGGTGGCGTTAGGCGTCCACTTCGAAGCCAGTCTCATCACACGGCTAAGACGCCTAAGATTCCGAGTCATCTGAAGATACTCACTGATGAACTCGCCGATAGATCGTCGGTCCACTAGAACTGTGGCTTCCGGCGTGTCTTAGACTAAAACAAGACATGGTTCTTCCTGCAAAGTCTCTTCTTGAAGGAAGTACCGGTTGAAGAACAGTGCAGCCAGAATTTGGTATACTTCAGTATTTGACACAGCAGAACTGCCAAGTTCATCACGTCGAAGAATCTGAGCGGCACCAGTTGTTGGCTCCGCAGAGAGCTAAAACTTGAACATCGTAAGTATGGGCCGCTTTTGAGATCTGTATCAAGTATGCGCGAGAAGGCACAGATGAAGAGTTGAAGCCAGGCCAGTTGACGTTGATACGCGTAAGCTAGAACGAGAGATGGTTGGTGATGACGACCTTCAATCAAACTCTGAGCATTTCACAGGAACATCAAGCGGTTGGAAGGCCCTATTCCTCTCCGCCATGAGGGAGTAGTGACATGAGATTGTTTGTAGCCACTGTGGGCCAGACTTTTCGATCGGAAACCAGGCCTCCTGTACTTGATATTAGCTTATAGGTATATAACGCACCGTGAAGAGGATGAACGTACCTTGATCAGCTTAGCAAGAGACGGCGCGATCTTATCTTTGTTGCAGTCTTCAGGTCTTTCGAGCATTACCTTGACTGTGAATTATACGCAGCGTCTCCAATGATTTCATATGCTGATAAAGCCCCCTGGATCGATGACTTCAAAAATGCCAAGGATGGACGTGTCGAGGACTAGCCTCACATTCTATCTCGCTTTCGTACCATCATGGGAACTCTGACGCTGCTAATAGTGGGCATCCTCTCCATCCCAATCAGCGCAATTCACAACGATGAACAGGGGCACTCATGACAGGTCCGAGTGCATATTTTAGGAATATGAGCGGTCCATATTCCTTACAAACCCCGCACTTGTGAGAGGTTAGAGGCCCTGTGGATATCACCATTCCGCTACTGGCTGTTGCGGTTTGGTGTAAGTCATAGAGACAATTTGATTCTGGTGGTGTTGTCGATCTTTTCGACGGACGCGAAATGGCCAACAGCCATAGCTTCCGGTGTCTCCAGTTTTTATAGCAATTATGAGTAAGGGAGGCTCTGAGAACCATTCATGGTGCTGTAGTTTTACGCCAGTGGACGAGTGATGAATTTGAGAGTGGCATCGCCGATTGATTGGGGTAAAGCCAACGGTAGCGACTGCAGATGAAAGCCTCGATGCGTCGCGTCGTCGAGTGTGGAAGCCACCAGGAGATCATCGGAGCCGTTTGGGAACGGGATATCTTCGTTCGTAATCTTGGCGCCCTCATTTATTACACAGGTAGCCTTGACGATATCGAGTAGGTGGCCCGAGTACCAGTGCATAGTGCCTGTCATCAGACAGGTCTTGTTGTGACTGTAGTGTGAGGTATGTTCGGAGGCTGGCTACCAACTTGGTCGCCACTATGTCGGCATGCTGTGCAGGCAATTAGTTCCGGGGCTATGCCATAGGCTTGGTCGACCGTGAGCTTCACGGTGTTTTTGTGGACACGGACGTCGTTGGTTTGGACGCGCCCGATCGGTCTCTAACCTGGAGTTGCCCGACTGATTCGGTTTGTCCTCCGGAGAAAGGGGGCGCACATCGGAGCTTGCTGGGGTTACCGGACTTCTTCAAGGCATTGAGGCTTTCCATGTGCTGAGGCGGGTCTGGCTGTTCATCTTGTTGTAGGATGAAAGGATTGATCCTTCTCAAGTATTAATTAGATGCCTCGTCTAGGCTTTGGGATTCTAGGGCGAGGTCAGCCCTGCGCAGGCAATTAGTCGCGCGACTATGTTGCAGGGTTCGTCGACCCCGAGCTTGAGAAATAGCGAAACACAAATAGATATGTCTATCAGTGCGATGTGAACCTGTCTTTTTGGTGTAGTTCAATACGACCTTCTTACTCCCAACACTCCAACTGAAATGCAGGAATGGGGCCCTGGCGAAATCTATCCATCGCCTTGGCCATAGGACACAGTATAACTGCCTGGCTTATGAGGTCTGGGTTCCGTATATCGGCGGCTATGATGGGCTGCCTTCATGTAGTCAAACAGTATCGGGTACCAAAACTTTCCCACCAAAGGTGGCATATTAGCCCTGTTGAAGACCATGATATTGATCATCTCGTGTATATCGTTCTTTGGGAACTCGGGGCAGTCCTAGGTATTGTGTTGAGCAGTGTTGCAGATGGGCTGCCTCATGGAGACCTTTATCAGAAGCTCTAGCATGGCCGCGGTCTATCCCAGCTATTGCTAGAGATGAGTTTTCGCAGATTGGTATGGAAAAGGCGCCCTCCCAGCGTGGGGGCGTGACAAGATGGAGCAGAAGAGTGGTCTTGAGAAGGATAACGATCTCTTGGGCGAGAAGGATGGTCATGCCTGATTTAACACCAACGTAGACATGCCTCCACCAAGTGTCTCGGCTTTCTCTTCCGCAGTCGCCTTGTCTCCCTCAGGTTCGTAGCATTCAGTAGTTGGGAGGGAACGAGATAATTCGACAGAGTCGATGTCGGTACCACTGGAGGACGGGGGACGTACGAAACATTGTTACCATCAGCTTGTCCTTAAGCCTTCTTGTTCTGTCGATTGTGCCGTCGAAATGAATCGTTACACAACCTGGGCTATGTTTATCGAATGATCAACTCCTTCCCGCTCGCCAGGTAGGTCCCTGTCATGTGCTTCGCGATGCTGTTCTATGAACTCTTTGAGATCATCATAAGTTGTTCGCGCATAGTCTCAGTCCTGTGCTGAGCTGAGCTTTCGAATAAGTCCACGATCATGCGGTTGTATCAGAATATCCTCCCACGTTCAGTAGACGCCGGGGTTCTCATTCTCTAAAGCAGTCGCAGTCCGAATGACCAATACGGTACCAGTGCCGGCTGTTGATTTAGGGTGAGAAAGATCTTGACAATGATGCCAAGGCCAGGAAATCGCTGACAGCATACTCAAATTGTTGAATGAGAAGCATGGATATCTGAGGAGCGAGAAGCAATAGATGTAGGTTCTCGACACTGTCGATTATCTGGCTGGTGGCCATAGTCACTGCCCAGAGAAGGCTGGCTTTCGTTTTCCTACATTGTCGAAAACCAGCTTGTGAGCTGTATCTGCCCCTGCATGTAGCTATTGATGTGCTGCCCCGTATATCTTTGTTGGTGAGTTATCAGCACACATCTTCGCGTGCTAACTTTCTAAGTGAAGAGGTATTCACTTGAGATCGATACTGAGAAAGGGACTCTGTTATTCTCGGGGATGGCTATCTGCAAGAAGCTGAGCAGAGGCACCAGGGAACCGAGATATCATCATCCTTCGTAACGAATATGTCACCTGTCTGGACAATCCAATCTCTGATTTTTTTTTTTTCACCTCATTGATGAGTTTGTCGGTTTCCGCCCGACCTGGCGCGAGGCTCTGATTCTTGCTTCCTCATGTGAACTCACGATAGACGTAAGTCTGTCGATTTTCGAAAGTCTCCTTCGTATGGCAGCTTCGACGAGGAGGGCAGTTGAAGTGCCAGGTACAATGGCCCCCTGACGGATGAGACCGGGTCTTTGGGCTCGAAGCTTACCTCCCTGGGAGTCTCTTGACCCCAAATACTCGCAGAGGAGATCGTCCTCCCCTTCCATGTCCTTTTCTGTGGCTTGGTCCACGCCAATGCTTTCAGCAACTTCTCCTTCAGTGAGCTCGACCAAGAGGGACATATCGAGAGCCCTTGCTTGAGCTCCGACTGGGCTGTCGCCTAGCCTGTGGCCCTGAGATTGTAGGAACTTTGGGTCCGTCCTTTTCAGTTGTCGATAGCTGCTCTCCGCACAACATGTTCTGGAAGGAAGGCTGGTCGAATGACATCTCATATTGGCTGGAAGTTCTTTCGCCTGCTTCACAAGAAAACAAGACCACTGGGGATCCAATCTTGACGTCTGTGTAATGCCCTCGGCATCGAGACGCTCCTGGGTTGCCTGGCATTTATGCATGATGTCTGAGCCGGTGTTCTGTGTCGCTGTTGCTTGGTATCTCGTAGGCATCGATTATTTGCGGTTTGTTCATCTTGAATGCTCGTTCAATATGTTCTCCCGGGCCTGTTGATGAATACCTGGAGTTCAGGCTTGGATCTGTTGTTCTGGGGATACAACGATGTCAGGAGGCTGATGGCGCGACAGCTATCCCGATGACAGGGAGAGCTACCAAATCAGGGAATACTCAAATATCCAAACGACGAGAATGAGAGAAGATGGTTTTGAAGATAGCTGTGGCCAGTTGGTGGATTCTTTCTGGTGCTCTCAACTCCCGGTGAAACAAAGGTCTCGGATGATATCGAAGAACGTCATTGATACTTCGATGGTTGGCTTTCTATGTGCAACGACGGACGTGAATGAATACAGCAATGCTGGAGCTCGCGGCCCAGGTTTCGTAAAAGCTAAGCTTGTTCCGGAACCCCTGACCCGGTCTCCGGAGATCGTGTTGTCCGCATCAACGCCAACCAACAGCATAGGAGCTTTAGGTGCAGTGGAAATATACTTCCAATCTCACGAGCAGAAAAGAGTAGGGAGGTGGAGATGTTCAGGTGTGCCTTGAGCATCTGTGGTTGAACAGGGCCAATCACTCATCCAGGAGGCCTCCGCTATACTAGGGACTTTGGTGATGGCCTTGCTGGAGCCAGGCCATTCGAAAATTTCGGGGTTTCCCCTCATAGTGCGGTGGTCTTGACCAGTGTTACCTAGTTTGTAACAATGGCAGCGAACTCCCTCGTATCCCACTCATCTCTGGTTTGATTCATTCTTGCCGCTAGTATGAGCCTTCCGTTCCCGCTGAGGTCGGCGACCGGCTTCGCGGACCTCGAGTGCTGCAACTTTCTGTTCTTTTGAAGTTGAAGTGTAATGGACTGAAATGCTTCGGTATAGACACTTTGACCGCCAGGCGTGTCTCTGCACCTATGAACATTAATCACCGTGTAGGGTGCTGGTGCTGGCCTTGTCTCTGACTCGTGGCCCGCCATTTCACATCGAAAGCCTTCTGAAGGTGCTCACCATGCTCTACCATTTGATCTCTGAATGACAATCTCCCGTCGATGACTCGGTCAATCGTGTCGAAGAACGTCACTGGTACCTGGATGGTATTGGTTGAGGTTTTCTGAGCTGCTTCCCACGCATCAGCTGTGAAGGTTCCGCATCTTGTGCCCACTCGAGCATATGACACTGTATCTTAAGCCAGGTGATGATCCATTCGGCATCAAGTACCGGTTGTTGAGACTCGATAGTGCCGTGGGTCTCCTTGCCCACCGAGGGCGCTGTCCCATCCATCAACTAGCCTTTCCAGTTATAACTGTAGTATTTACTAGCAGTCGTGTTGTCACACATGAGATGTGCGACCTGATGTACCTCAGGGAAGTCGAGTACGTTACTTCAGATGTATACTCGAATGCACAGGTCGATTCCGCTGGTAACGCTGGCGGAAATGCTTAAGATGGCCTTGGTTGAGGAGTATGGGATCATGTCTGGTTTCTTTTCAAGAGGTCTTGACTTGTGTTGTCGAAGTCAACTCCAGATGGTTGCCCTATGCTTTCGAGGCAGGGATTTTCAAGACGAGGGGATGGGTCAGGGCCCCCAGAGATGAACAGACAAACCACACCATGGCCACAGTGAGAGTTTGAGGCCTATGCCATTACTTACCTTGTCTTTGAACAACCTATTCCGCGATGGCATAAAGTGGGAAATCGGGCAGTGGTCGAAGCGCACGCCGGAAACCCTCCAACTCCATACAATTTGCGATCCACAGCGGTTTATCGATCTCCGCCCAAGCCTCCTCAGTGCCGTTAACAGAATACAGCCGAGCTGTCTCTTTCGACCTTGTCCTCAACTTCCTTTATCGCTGCATTGCAAGCGTGCTGCAAGTCCTGGCCCATCAGTCGGGTCATATTGAGGTAGATTGACGAAGGAATAGCTTTCGAGGTGATCCTTTCGAAGTCGTACTTGCGGTCTGTCTCTCGTCTTGTCGATGGTGAAGCTTCGCTGTGTGATGCTTTCTGGGTTGAATTGTTCGTCTTCGGGGTCTCCAGTCTCATTCTTAACATCTGCGACCTTCACATTCATCCAAGGCATCGATGACAATTACTAGCGGTGTCTTCGCCAGTTCTCCCAGTGGAGCTTCAATAAGCTCAGCAAATTGTCTCGCTACAGCCTTGGTCACTATATCCGGATCAGCATCCATCGTCTTCTTGATGAATTGGGCATATCCTGGGGCAGCCATATTGATATGGTTCTTGACACTGGTGGGTGTAACAGGCTGAGACTCCAGAGCGTCCTCGTCGCCAGAACTCTGCGAGTCTGGACTAACCAACCCAACGCAGAAGTACTTCGGCGGGCTTGTATCTCATAGATCTCAACGAAAGCCGCCGGGATGGCTTTAATCTCCTTTTCTGCTGCCTTTTGATTACGACGTTAGGCAACCTCTCCCATCATCCCGAGAAGTGAGATGCCCAGCGCCCAAATGTCGTCACTCCTTCCACTGTTTCTGCCATATCTCTCCATACAGGGAGACCAGTATGAGCGGGTTCTATAGGGGCGTTTATGAGGGCCAAGGTGGTCGACCTTCATGACCTCAGCGTAGTCGCCAAGAGGTGGGAGAGAATCCGCGAAAGGAGTCTGTAGAAATATGACTGTAAAGTCTTTGACGAATTTCTGGATGTTGACTGACGCCTCACGGATCCCAAGCACAAGGATGCTTGAGGGAGTGAAGGAACCAAAATCCAGGAATCGCACATCGTACTCTGAGGAAGTTCCAGCGCTATGAGAAGCTCGAATCACATCGACAAGGTTGTCGAAGAACCTGAGCTGGAAGCTCTAGAAAAGCAGCATCGCTCCCTGGCACGCCGCAGCGAGTCTTCAGATTGCTCATCATCTCGTGAGAGTCGAAGGTTGTTTCCGTTGGATTTGGGAAATCCTACTCAGCGGCTCAAGGATCGTGAGTACATGGGATAACATGGAATTAAATCGCTCAGATTGCTGGAGTCTTGACGACCAGAGGATTGCGGTTCTCGCCAGACTAATCAGATGCTTCGAACCAACAGCAAATCCTCATGTCACTTGAACTCGTCATTGGTGAGATCGCGCTCGTTTTCGAGACCAACTTTCCGACCAGTTTCGCTCGTCTTCGTACAAGGTACGATTGGGTTCAAGCATATCCATATGAATCAAACTGCCCTTCTTGGAGGGGGCTGGGCAGTCCTCACAATGCAGACATGTACGACATGTTGGACAAACATAGTGGGATCTCTCGTCGCTTTTGCAGTGAGCCACCATCGCGTTCCAGAGTCCTTGTGTACTAGAAGCCGTCAACGATGTCGTATCCCTTGAGCTTGGGTGGCGCCCCAAGAGTTGCAACTTGGACTATTATATCCATCTAATAGCAGAGCCAGTTAGCTACTGCTGAATGATACTTGTGATTCAAGTTCCCACCAATTGCTGCTGACTGCATGTGGATTTAAGGGGACTAGCCACCTATCTCCCCCGTCTTGAATAGGAGCTCCTTGAGTCTCTCCTAAATCATCAGGAAGTTCTTCTCTCAAGTCTTGCGTGTAAGGACCTCTTAAGTTTGAGTGGCGCCCTGCGAGTTGTGGTTCGGGCTAGAGTGATAGCAGACACTAGGGCGTATTTCTGAAATCTCGAACACTTGGGGAGTGGGCTTGAAGTTTTGCCAGTCCTGATACGACGAGTCATCCGACATTGAAGTTTTCAACTGGTGGTAGGTTCAGGTCAGAGCCTCGTAGATCAAAGGGAATGTTTCGATGGACTTGGCCCATTTCGCCTTGGAAATAAGGTGAGGACTGACTGGGAGGTGGCGCAGGCACGCAAGACACGTGAAGACATTGCTTCATTGCTACCCGATCCTGATAAAAATCAATTTGTCGCCGTGATGTCTCAGCGGCCAGCTCTGAGAGGAGCTTTCCATTGAACTTGGTCTGTTGGTAGCTGTTACATGTACGGTTAAAATGCGACACCGAGACCCTGTAGTTGTAGTGCTGTAGGTGCTGTAAGGCGTGAGGGCGTACTTTGTAGCGGCGTGAGCTGAATTTGTGTCGTATAGGATGTGAATACCCAGCCTAAGCTGATACCATTTCCCTCGCAGTTGGAGCACGACCCTAGTCGAGCTTGCCGACTCTCAGTGTTGCCATGAATACTTCGAAAGGGGAATACCCGAGGGAAGGACAAACATAGGCAATACATCTCCCAACGATCTTGCCAGCACGCTTGGCTTGAGGGAATTTGCAGGGCCCAGGTACGGCAGCCAATATTTCTGCCCGCTGAGAACTGTAGCAGTTCGCTCCGAATATAGTCAACAGACTCAGATCTTTGGAGTTTCGAGTTGTCGATATGGCGGAAATCTGTTTCGACCCATTCGGGCGTCCGTTGAAATGCTGGTACTTCCAGCAACCGTACTGTGGCATGGTGAATCTGGTGAGGGGGCCGGCATTGTTAATGAATTCATTAACGCAGTAGCTGGGATTGTGTCTTCTGCACGAACGACAAGTCTTTTGAAGCTGTTGAGCAGATGTTGCAGACTGTTGCCAGGACGGCGGAGAAGTCAAGGCTCTTGAGCGTTCGGGTGATTAATGTGTGGCTGTAGAGCGCGAGCCTGGCCGCCTTGTTGTGTTTGAGTCGATGCTTGTGAGTTTTTGGCCACATTCGACTCCAATCCGCTCCCCGTCTCACAATCGGAGGCAATAAGGTCTAAAAGAAGACTTATTGTTTCTCAGACAGCCATGATAGAATATATGATGGAAATGGAGTAGCCGCGGAAGTACCATTTTGTGCGGGGATAAGGGCATTTGCGGCGGATGTTAGCCGCACCCTCAGGCGTGGCATCATCCCCATGGGTATATCTACCTATAAGATAGACATCTATGTCTGACATTCCGGTGGGGACTAGATCAGAAGACATGTTGTGAGGTCGACAGGGCCAGTCAACAGAGCAGATGCTAAGAGTAATAGCAATCGCCTTTCTACTACTAAGCAGTAGGATATAACCTCAAAAGAATAGAGAGTAGAGTCGAACAGCCACATAAAGTATAGATAGAAGCTCTGGAACTGACAGGGCGTCCCGAAGTGACAGCTTGGAATGTTGTTGGGGTGACGACGTGATAATCTCTACATCCTCGTCGTCAGAGGTTGTATCTAGATTCTCAGAGCCTCAATGTCATCGATTCGTTCGAGGACTTGGTCGTAATCTTTTTCGTTGTTCCATCCTTGCAGTTTATAAGGCTTCTTGAACTTCCGGATTTTTCGTGATGCCTTCTCGAAAACTGTTTTCAAGGTGTCGAACTTGAATCCGGGTTGACCATTAACCCCTTTGTCTGTAATAGCGGTGCAGGCTGTGCTCATACCCCATGTAAGCACCATCTACCTACATCTGGGATATATGGCTGGGATGGGAGAAATCTTCAATGGCAATCTCACGACGACATCCGGTTGAGAAGTGCATCCATCGTCATCCTCTTCTCGCCCTTAAGCCCTCCCCCCCCCCTC